>NW_023994927.1:0-188917 GCF_015586225.1 Lucilia sericata
GGATACTTAACTGTCCCCAAGTAATGCAGAGAAAATAGAATGATACTTTAGTGTCCCTTAGTTGTCTAAATAAAGATCACTTTAAATCTTTACTTTAATATTGTACTGTACCTAATCAATTGTAATCAATTACAGAGTCAATATGGAGTCACAACCAATTGTATGAAACCCCCTGGCGATCAGCAGGGTGTAATTTGTTTTGTTGTTTTATAGTAGTTGCTGTTATTAATAATTATTAATATGCCACATTGGCATCAAGTTGATAACATATTTACTTACATACCAACACATACCAAAAGATAGTAGTTTAACGGACAGACAGACAAACATACATAACTATCATTGTCTACATACTAGTTACAGTTAATATAACTATTACTTATTTTGCATAAAATAACCATAATTGTTATATTGTAAAACCATGAAAAAACTACTTTTTTTTAGACACTTTAGTATTATTTAATACTTTTTGTTGTAGGAGTTATTTGCATATTTCTACCGCAGCGAGAAGTATGTGACAATTTTAGTTTTCTGACATATTTTTTATTTGATTTCCTGATTCTTTATATTTGTTTTTGCAGAAGTTGGGGAATTTCAAATATTTATGTAATTAACATTTTATGCTGATTATTGCATAATTTTTATTTGATTGCATATTTAGTTTTTATTTTTTCTTCGTTCAATTTTTTGACGTTTCTGTTTCAAAAGTAGGAAATAACAACTAAATGATAGATTGATTAGTTATTGAAATTCAATTCAAGTGTTAATTGTTTGTGCATTTTTGCAGAAATTTCTCTTTTAATTAACGAAAACTGTATAAGCTTTTTGCATTCAAGGCATAGTTGATGATTTTTGTATTAAAAAAAATGTAATTGTTTGTTAGTTGCATGGATGTGTTGTATGATGAAAGGAGTTTAGTGAAAAATTTGATCATTCTAAGGTCTTTTCTATGAGTCAGTCTAGAGACCTTGAAAATATGAGTCTCTTCAATAGATCAGTCTATAGTCTTGACTATAGATCAGTCTGCAGTCTTGACTATAGATCAGTTTTTAGTCTTGACTATAGATCAGTCTATAGATTTGACTACAGATCAGTCTATAGTCTTTACTATAGATCAATCTATAGTCTTTACTATAGATCAATCTATAGTTTTGACTATAGATTAGTCTTTAGTATTGACTATAGACTAGTCTATAGTCTTGACTAGTTCAGTCTATAGTCTTGACTATAGATTAGTCTATAGACTTGACTACAGATCAGTCTATAGACTTGACTACAGATCAGTCTATAGACTTGACTAGAGATCAGTCTATAGTCTTTACTATAGATCAATCTATAGCCTTGACTATATATCAGTTTGTAGTCTTGACTATAGATCAGTCTGAAGTCTTGACTAAAGAGTATTCTATAGTCATTACTATAGATTAGTCTATAGTCTTGTCTATAGATTAGTCTTTAGTATTGACTATAGACTAGTCTATAGTCTTGACTATATATTAGTCTATATTCTTGACTATAGATTAGTCTATAGTCTTGACTATAGATTAGTCTATAGTCTTGACTATAGATTAGTCTATAGTCTTGACTATAGATTAGTCTATAGTCTTGACTATATATTAGTCTATAGTCTTGACTATATATTAGTATATAGTCTTGACTATAGATTAGTCTATAGTCTTGACTATAGATTAGTTTATAGTCTTGACTATAGATTAGTTTATAGTCTTCACTATAGATTAGTCTATAGTCTTTACTATAGATCAATCTATAGTCTTGACTATATATCAGTTTGTAGTCTTGATTATAGATTAGTCCACAGTCTTGACTATAGATCAGTCTAAAGTATTGACTAAAGATTAGTCTATAGTCATTACTATAGATTAGTCTATATTCTTGTCTATAGTCTTGACTATAGATTAGTCTATAGTCTTGACTATAGATTAGTCTATAGTCTTGACTATAGATTAGTCTATAGTCTTGACTATAGATTAGTCTATAGTCTTGACTATAGATTAGTCTATAGTCTTGACTATAGATAAGTCTATAGTCTTGAATATAGATTAGTCTATAGTCTTGACTATAGATTAGTCTATCGTCTTGACTATAGATTAGTCTATCGTCTTGACTATATAATCAGTGAATATATATATGTCTGTTTACAGAGCAGTCCATAATCTAGGCTATAGATTAGTCTATAGAGTTGACTATAGATCAGTCGATAGAGTTGACTATAGATCAGTCGATAGAGTTGACTATAGATCAGTCTATGGCTTCCTAGTTCGTCATAGTCTATGATGTTAAAGTTCTAACTGTAGATTAGTCTACATTCCTGACTACAGATCAGTCAGTAGACTTGACTTCAGATCATTCAATATTCTTGACTATAGATCAATCTACTTTCTTGGCTATAGATCAGTATATATTTTTAAGAGAATTGATAATAACTAAGTCAATAGTCTTGACTAAATCATTTTATAGTCTTGTCCATAGATCTGCCTATAGTATTTTCTATAGTATTAGTTATAGATCAATCTATATTGAAAACTATACTTCAGTTTTCAGTATTGCTTATTAGATCAGTCTATACTCATGTTTATAGATACATAAGTTCAACGATTTGACTCTAGATCAGTCTATAGTTTTTACTAAAGATCAGTCGATAGTCTTGCGTATAGTACAGACTTTAATCATGA
Organism: Lucilia sericata; assembly: GCF_015586225.1. NCBI lineage: Eukaryota > Metazoa > Arthropoda > Insecta > Diptera > Calliphoridae > Lucilia > Lucilia sericata. The sequence continues at coordinate 2,694 of NW_023994927.1, forward strand.
TCTCTCTTGTCTCAAGATAAGTCTACATACAGTCTTCTAAAATGTTAATAACTTTTTGTCAACTTAGTATTGTCATTCGATGTTAGTTATTAAAAAATCATTAAAATTATCTAACTGTTAATGTTTTTTTTTTTTTAGATTACATAAGATATAAATTTAGACCTTTACATACATGGGCCGGCTGCAATACAATAACAACTCTGACACTAAATTATCCACAAACATTTACGGTTAATTTTGAAATGCATTTCAAAAAAAAAAAAAAAAAAAAAATATTGAAAAAATGTTTGTCATTTCCAGCTTAAAACATTTAATGTTCTCTGTCAACATTAAAATTACCAACCAGAAACCATTTAAATGTCAAGACATAAGGTTAGATATTTTGACATTTAAGTTTTGTTCAATTAACTGTTGTTGCTATTGTTGGCTACATATACGAAACAATGACAACAATAACAATATTAAATTGTATTTGTTATACTTAATAAAATTTCACCTTGATATACTAAATACAAAAATCATTAGAAAAAAAACTACTTCAGCATTAAAAAATTTGATGGGTTTTTTAAAAAGAGCTTGTCCTGGCCAGTTTTTTCTTTTTGAAAAAAATTTGCAAACCAATTTAAATGAAGCTACAAAATATCAAAACAGTTTGACATTTAAAATTAATGACAAATGAAATTTAAAGTATGAAACATGCTACTAAAAATACAACACATTCTCAATGAAATATTTATTAAAACTTTTTTTTCTTTTTTGATTTTGTTAATGGTGTTGTTGCTGTTTAAGTTGGTAGATCGTTTGGTTGATAATAACAACTTCCTTAACTCTGCCATGAATTCTTAATAAAGCATGAAATTAATAATTCTTTTATGTACATTTCTACTTAAATTAACAAAGAAATAATAATAATTTAATACGATTTCATAAAAATACCAGTTTATAGGAATAAGTTAATATCAAGATTGTGGTCTATTTGTATACGTACGTTAGTGTTTTAACTCCACACTCATGTTTAATACATTTTTTGATGACGTTTTTTGTGTTTTTTTATCTTTATTTTATTTATCAGGAGTTTTGTGGTTTGACGTTAATTTAATAAAACATGCCATTAAACCTAAAAACTAGTTCTTGATTTAATTTTCAATTTTAGCAAATTTAATTTAGATTATTAATGTGTCTTTTTATAAGCCTTTAACAAAAATTCCAAAAAGTGTTTTTACTAAAAAAAATAAAATTTTCCGATATTTAATGTACCCTAAATTTTAACACCAAATTTGATTTGGTGAGTCATATAGAGTTTTGAGAAAGAAATAGGGGTTTATTTGATACAATAAGCCTGATTCGTGATCACTGATATTTCTGACCAAAAATCAATATTTTCTATGGACACTCAAAAAAAGAAATAAAATCGTCAATAACTTTTAAATAAGCGTTTATTTGAGAAAATAAGCTTGATTCGTGATCACTCATATTTCTAACCAAAAATCGACATTTTCTATGGAAACTCAAAAAAAAAAAACTAAAATCGTCAATAACTTCGTAAATAAGCGTTTATTTGAGAAAATAAGCATGATTCGTGATCACTCATATTTCTCACCAAAAATCGATATTTTCTATGGAAATTCCAAAAAAACTATAATCGTCAATAACTTTGTAAATAAGCGTTTATTCGAGAAAATAAGCATGATTCGTGATCTCTCATATTTCTGACCAAAAATCGATATTTCTATGGAAACTCAAAAAAAAAAAAAAACTATAATCGTCAATAACTTCGTTAATAAGCGTTTATTTGAGAAAATAAGCTCGATTCGTGATCTCTCATATTTCTGACCAAAAATCGATTTTTGGTACAAAAACTCAATAAAACTAAAATCGTCAATAACTTCGTAAATAAGCTTTTATTTGAGAAAATAAGCTTGATTCGTGATCACTCACATTTCTCACCAAAAATCAATCTTTTCTATGAAAACTCAAAAAAAAAATCTAAAATCTTCAATAACTTCGTAATCACTCACTATTCTGACCACAAATCGATTTTTCGTACAAAAACTCAGAAAAACTAAAATCGTCAATAACTTCGTTAATAAGCGTATATTTGAGAAAATAAGCTTGATTCGTGATCACTCATATTTCTGACCAAAAATCGACATTTTCTATGAAAACTCAAAACAAAACTAAAATCGTCAATAACTTCGTAAATAAGCGTTTATTTGAGGAAATAAGCTTGATTCGTGATCACTCATATTTCTGACTAAAAACCGATATTTTCTATGGAAACTAAAAAAACTAAAATCGTCAATAACTTCGTAAATAAGCGTTTATTTGAGAAAATAAGCTTCATTCGTGATCACCCATATTTCTGACCAAAAATCGATACTTTCTATGAAAACTCAAAAAAACTAAAATCGTAATAACTTCGTAAATAAGCGTTTATTTGAGAAAATAAACTTGATTCGTGATCACTAATATTTCTGATCAAAAATCGATACTTTCTATGAAAACTCAAAAAAAAACTAAAATCGTCAATAACTTCGTTAATAAGCGTTTATTTGAGAAAATAAGCTTCATTCGTGATCACTCATATTTCTGATCAAAAATCGATACTTTCTATGAAAACTCAAAAAATCTAAAATCGTCAATAACTTCGTAAATAAGCGTTTATTTGAGAAAATAAGCTTGATTCGTGATCACTCATATTTCTCACCAAAAATCGATATTTGGTACAAAAACTCAAAAGAACTAAAATCGTCAATAACTTCGTAAATAAGCGTTTATTTGAGAAAATAAGCTTCATTCGTGATCACTCATATTTCTGACCAAAAACCGATGTTTTCTATGGTAACTCAAAAAAAACTAAAATCGTCAATACCTTCGTAAATAAGCGTTTATTTGAGAAAATAAGCTTCATTCGTGATCACTCATATTTCTGACCAAAAACCCATGTTTTCTATGGAAACTCCAAAAAAACTAAAATCGTTAATAACTTCGTAAATAAGCGTTTATTTGAGAAAATAAGCTTCATTCGTGATCACTCATATTTCTGACCAAAAATCGATATTTTCTATGGAAACTCAAAAAAAAAAAAAAACTAAAATCGTCAATAACTTTGTAAATAAGCGTTTATTTGAAAAAATAAGCTTGATTCGTGATCACTCATATTTCGGACCAAAAATCGACATTTTCTATGGAAACTCAAAAAAAAAAAAAACTAAAATCGTCAATAACTTCGTTAATAAGCGTTTATTTGAGAAAATAAGCTTGATTCGTGATCACTCATATTTCTGACCAAAATCAATATTTTCTATGGAAACTCAAAAAAAGCTAAAATCGTCAATAACTTCGTAAATAAGCGTTTATTTGAGAAAATAAACTTGATTCGTGATCACTAATATTTCTGACCAAAAATCGATATTTTCTATGGAAACTCAAAAAAAAAAAAAAAAAAAAATAATAAAATCGTCAATAACTTCGTTAATAAGCGTTTATTTGAGAAAATAAGCTTGATTCGTGATCACTCATATTTCTGACCAAAATCAATATTTTCTATGGAAACTCAAAAAAAGCTAAAATCGTCAATAACTTCGTAAATACGCGTTTATTTGAGAAAATAAGCTTGATTCGTGATCACTCATATTTCTGACCAAAAATCAATATTTTCTATGGAAACTCAAAAAAAAAAAAAAAAAACTAAAATCATCAATAACTTCGTAAATAAGCGTTTCTTTGAGAAAATAAGCTCGATTCGTGATCACTCATATTTCTGACCAAAAATCGATATTTTCTATGAAAACTAAAAAAAAACTAAAATCGTCAATATCTTCGTTAATAAGCGTTTATTTGAGAAAATAATCTTGATTCGTGATCACTAATATTTCTGACCAAAAATCGATATTTTCAATGAAAACTCAAAAAAAACTAAAATCGTCAATAACTTCGTTAATAAGCGTTTATTTGAGAAAATAAGCTTGATTCGTGATCACTTATATTTCTGACCAAAAATCTATACTTTCTATGAAAACTAAAAAAAAAAACTAAAATCGTCAATAACTTCGTTAATAAGCGTTTATTTGAGAAAATGAGCTTGATTTGTGATCACTCATATATCTGACCAAAAATCGATGTTTTCTATAAAAACTCAAGAAAAAAAAAAAACTAAAATCGTCAATAACTTCGTTAATAAGCGTTTATTTGAGAAAATAAGCTTGATTCGTGATCACCCATATTTCTGATCAAAGGATCGATTTTTGGTACAAAAACTCAAAAAACTAAAATCGTCAATAACTTCGTAAATAAGCGCTTATTTGAGAAAATAAGCTTGATTCATGATCACTCATATTCCTTACCAAAAATCGATATTTTCTATGGAAACTCAAAAAAAATAATAATAAAATCGTCAATAACTTCGTTAATAAGCGTTTATTTGAAAAAAAGCTTGATTTGTGATCACTCATATTTCTGACCATAAATCGATATTTTCTATGGAAACTAAAAAAAAAAACTAAAATCATCAATAACTTCGTAAATAAGCGTTTATTTGAGAAAATAAGCTTGATTCATGATCACTCATATTTCTGACCAAAAATCGATTTTTGGTACAAAAACTCAAAAAAACTAAAATCGTCAATAACTTCGTAAATAAGCGTTAATTTGAGAAAATAAGCTTGATTCGTGATCTCTCATATTTCTGACCAAAAATATATGTTTTCTAAGAAAACTCAAAAAAAAAAACTAAAATCGTCAATAACTTCGGAAGTAAGTGTTTATTTGAGAAAATAAGCTTGATTCGTGATCAATCATATTTCTGACCAAAAATCTATTTTTTCTAAGAAAACTCATAAAACTAAAACTATTTTTAAGACAATAAATTAAATTATAATCAAGAAAATATATTGATTTACAGCCAAGACTATAGACTGATCAAGACTGTATGTATATAGATAGACTGTATATAGATCTATATTCAAGACTGTATATTGAACTTTAGTCAAGAATGTGAACTGTTATAGCCAAGATCTTTAGTCAGGACTAAACATTTATTCAATGCTATCAACCTCTGAATCCTTTAATGTCCTTCTCTTTCACCCAATCAAAAGTTTTGTTACAGTTTCAAAATGTTTAAATTATCTGTTAAATAAATTTGTCATATACAAAATGACAAATGCACTTTATCAACTTGTACCTTCTAATTTCAAGTTTGCGGTTAAAATGAATTTATTTGAATTTTGTTTCTTTGTTCTTAAGATTTTTTTTGTATGTAATTAAAAGTGTTTCCAAAGAATTTTGCATGAGTCACTTTCTGGTTTTAAACGCAAGACCAGCTACATATGTATGTAAGTAAAAAATCAAATGAATTATAATTTAATTTCAGAAAAAAAACCAAATAACCATGTCAATGGTAATTATTACTTTGTTACTATATAAGTGTAGATTTATGTGTATGTAATTATGTATGTATGGCTATGTAAATGTATCTAAAAGTCTAACTATTTGTATGTTAAATAGATTTCATAAGAAACGTGATTAAGGCAGTTTGATAACGCATGTTAAAACAAATTTAAATTGAAATAAACAACACCAGAACATGATTAAACATGTTCAAGTACTAACAGCATGACAACAAAAACCAACAAAGACAACAATTACAATGAACGACAGACACAACAGTTTAAGCCGATCAAGATTTTAATATTACACAGACTCAAAAGTAAGAAGAAGAGAAGGAGAAACAATAACAAATAAGCATGAAATTAAAATTTTAAAAATCCCCACTAAAAAAATATGTAAACTCCAACACCACACCTTTTTAACGGATGAAGTTAATAGTAAATAGAGTTGAGTGGTAGTTTATGAGCAAATGTAGCCAAAGTCAGAGTGAGCAACAGTTGCCACAGGCAAACATTATAATCAAGTCAGACGACATCACCCAACCAACGTACAAAACCACTCAGCCACTCAGTCAGTGAGTTAAACCACTCACTCTATGATTTTTTTTGTTGCTTAAAACTAATTTTTTTTTGTTGGAGCCAAAAAAAAAATATCATAATATTGCCACAAAATAAGCTTAACATCAACTCGACATCAGCAAATTACCATGTGACATAATAGTTAAACAAACAAATAAAATATTGCATAGTGGGATGAGAGGAATATAGGTGGAGATTTATCTCTAATAAAAAGAATTACCAATGCCAAAACAGGATTTTATAATATCCAGAAAATAAACTATGAAATCATTATTATCTTAAGAAAATTTTCAATGCAATGTTATTAGCTTATGAAATTTGTCAATGCGATTTTTATTTTTGAAAAAAGTTATCAATGCCATGATATTTTCTTAAGAAAATTATCAATGCGATGACATTTTCATAAGAAAATATTCAATGCAATGACATTTTCACAAGAAAATGTTCAATATGATGAAATTTACTTAAGAAAATTATCATTACGAGGTTTTTTGTTTAAGAAAATTTTCTTAAAATTACTCAATGAATGAATTTTCTTAGAATAATTGTCGGAAAATAATCGATTTCTTAAGAAAAGTATCAATGCGATGACATTTTAATAAGAAAGTGTTCATTGAGATAGGATTTACTTTAAGAAAATTATCAATGCGATAACAGTTTCGTTAAATGATCAATGCGGTGGTATTTTCATAATAAAATATTCAATGAGATGACACTTTTTTAAGAAAAGTATTAATGCGATCACATTTTTAAAGAAATTGTCAGTGATATTGCATTCACTTAAGAACATTTTCAATGCAATGACTTTTTAAGAGAAAATTTGCTAAGAAATTGATCAATGCAATGATGTTTTATTAAACAAATGTTCAATGCAATGACATTTTTTTATGAAAACGATCAATGCTATGATTTGTTCTCAAGGAAATTATCAAAATTTTCGTTTTAATAAAAAAATTATCAAGGTAAAGATATTTTCATAATAAAATGTTCAATGGAATGACATTTTTTAATGAAAAGTATCAACGCGATCACATTTTGCAAAAAATTTTCAATGCTATTGCATTTACTTAAGATCATTATCAATGCAATGACATATTTTAAGGAATATTATCAGTTCGATGACATTTTCATCGAACTATAATATTATCAATTAGAAGAAAATTGTCAATGCGATGTTATTTTTCTAAGAAATTGATCAATGCAATAATATTTTATTAAAGAAATGTTCAATGCAATGACATTTTCTTAAGAAAATTATCAATACAATGCTATTTTCTTAAGGAAATTATAAACAATTTCGTTTTATTAAGAAAATTATCAATGCGATATTGTTTTCATAATAAAATATTGAATGGAATGACATTTTTTAATAAAAAGTATCAATGCGATATCATTTACCAAAAAATTATCAATGATATTGCATTTACTTAAGATCATTTTCAATGCAATGACATTTTTTAATAAAAATTATCAGTTCGATGATATTTTCAAAAGAAAATTTTCAATTTGAAGTCATCTACTTAAGAAAATTGTCAATCTGATGATATTTTTCTAATAAATTGATTAATGCAATGATATTTTATTAAAGAAATGTTCAATGCAATAACATTTTATTATAAAAATAATCAATGCTATGATTTGTTCTTAAGGAAATTATCAAAATTTTCGTTTTATTCAGAAAATTTTCAATGCAATGACATTTTTTAAGGAATATTATCAGTTTGATGACATTTTCATAAGCAAATGTTATTTTTTCTAAGAAATTGATCAATGCAATGATATTTTATTAAAGAAAAGTTCGATGTAATGATATTTGCTTTGAAAATGATCAATGCAGTAATATTTTCTTAAGAAAATTATAAACAACTTCATTTTATTAAGAATATTATCAATGCGATGTTGTTTTCATAATAAAATGTTCAACGGAATGACATTTTCCAAAAAATTGTCATTGTATAGCATTTACTGAAGCAAATTTTTAAAGCAATGACATTTTATAAAGAAAACTATCGGTTCGATGACATTTTCAATTTGAAGTCATCTACTTAAGAAAATTGTCAATGCGATGTTATTTTTCTAAGAAAATAATCAATGCAATTATATTTTATTAAAGAAATGTTCAATTCAATGAAATTTTCTTATGAAAATGATCAATGCAATGATATTTTCTTAAAGAAATTATTAACGTTTTCGTTTTATTAAGAAAATTATCAATACGATGATATTTTCATAATCAAATGTTCAATGAGGTGACATATTTTAAAGAAAAGTTTCAATGCCTTCACATTTTTCTAAAAATTGTCAATGATATATTAATAATGCGATATTATTTTTTAAGAAAATGAACAATGCAATGATATTTTCTGAAAGAAATGTTCAATTCGAACACATTTTCTTAAGAAAAGTATGAAAAGTTGAAAAAAATGATCAATGCGATGAATTTTTCATAAGAATGCGAAGGTTTTCTATAAGAAAGTGAACAATGCAATGATATTTTGTTATGAAATGAAGTTATTTGTATAAGAATTAAGTCAATGCGATGGTTTTTTCTTGAAAAAAATTTTTTTCTAGGAAAATTATTAATGCAATGTTATTTTCTTCAATAAACTATCAGTAAATTAAAATTTTTGTAATACTGTTTAATGTAATATAAAAGTTAATAATTAATAATATTTCAGAATATTAATAAATATTTTTCCCAAAGTCCACTGTTTTGTGGATAAAAATGGTTAAATATTTTGTAAGTGTACAATCAGCAGATAGTTGAGGCCTAAGACTGGAATTTTAAATTTTTTTTACAACTAATATTTTAAGAAGCTATAATAAATTGTAGTATGATTTTTGTAAGATCGAAATATGTACATGCATTCTTATTACGTTCATTAATACTCTATGCCACACATAAATAAAAAATCAATCACCTTATAGACAAAACAGGATATGTTTATATTAACCAAATAAAGATTAGGCTTTAAAATTATTCAAATTTAAATTATTAAATAAAAAATCCATTTAAATTAATTCACTAAAAATTATTCAAATTTTAACCTTTTAAATCTTGTATTCATATCATTTACTTACAGAGTGCACCCAATACATAAATAAAACCATTTTTTGAAAAATGTAGGCTGTTATATAATCGGTCCTGACCTGCCACAATTTATATATATTTTTTTTACATGATTATTTATACATTCATTGCTAGTGTGTTTTATTTTGCTCTTTTATCTTTGTTGTTTTTTTACTTAACATTTTGTAGTTTTTATAGCCACAAAATGTTAATCTTCACTTCTGCTTTCATTTATAACCAGTTTCAATACTACTACTATATTATCTGTGTTTTTGTTTTAGTTTTATTATACCCTACTTTGCGCCATCATAGGTGGGAAGAGTAATGTATATTTGTGAGAATGTTGGTGAATGTTAAGTTAATTTAAAAATAAAAATAAATCGGAAAAATTTTTCAAAAAATATCTTGCATTGAAAATTTTCTAAAGTAAACATTATAGCATTGAAATTATATATTTTTTTAAGTGCATTATTAATTTTTTCTTAAGAAAATGTCATGGCTTTGATATTTTCTTAGAAAAATGTTATTGAATTGATTATTTCCTTTAGAAAATATTATTGCATTGAAAGTTTAAGGATTATGTTACCGCATTGGAAATATTCTTAGGAATTACCAAAAAAATATATTCGTGTTGAAAATTTTAGAAAAAATTGTCATATTGAGAGTTTTTTTATAAATATAAATAAAATTTCTTGATATTAATAATTTTCTCAAGTACATGCATATATGCCATCGAATTGAGCAATTTCTTATAAAAATGTGATCTCATTGATGATTTTCTTAATAAAATAACATTCCATTTAAAATATTCTTTAAAAAATCATATTGCATTGATTGTTTTGTTAAGAAAGTGTTATGGCATTGAACAATTTCTTAAGAAAAAATCATTGCATTGAACAATTTCTTTAGAATATAACATCGCATTGAACATTTTTTTAAGAAAATATTATCGCATTGAAAATCTACTTTAGAAAATAACATCGCATGAATTAGTTTCTTCATAAAATGTCATCGCATTGAATATTTCTTGTGAAAATACCAATGAATTTAAAATATTCTTTAGAAAATAACATCAAACTAATTGGTTCCTTAAGGAAATATCATCGCATTGAACAATTTCGCATTGATTATTTTCTCAAGAAAATGTCATCGCATTGTTTAATTTGTTAACATAATTTCATCTCATTAATAATTTTCTTGATAAAATACCTTTCCATTTAAAATATTCTTTAGAAAATAATATTGCATTGAGTGTGTTGTTAAGAAAGTGTTATGGCATTGAACAATTTCTTAAGAAACAATCATTTCATTGAATATTTTCTTTGAAAATTAACTTTAGAAAATAACATCGCATTAATTAGTTTCTTCATAAAATGTCACCGCATTGAATAATTTCTTACGAAAATTTCATAGTATTGATGATTTTCTTGTGAAAATATCATTGTATTTAAAATATTCTTTAGAAAATAAGATCGCACTAATTGGTTTCTCAAGAAAATGCATTGAAAATTTTCTTAAGAAAATAACATTGCATTGAAATTTTTCTTTAGAAAATAACATCGCATTAATTGGTTTCTTATGAAAATGTAATCGCATTGGACAATTTCTTAAGAAAATACCATTGCATTGAACAATTTCTAAAGAAAATGTCATCGCATTGAACAATTTCTTAAGAAAATACCATTGCATTGAATAATTTCTTAAGAAAATGTTATCGCATTGAACATATTCTTTAGAAAATGACATTACATTGATTATTTTCTTAGAAAAGTGTCATCGCATTGCATTGAACAATTTCTAAAGAAAATGTTATCGCGTTGAACATATTCTTTAGAAAATGACATTACATTGATTATTTTCTTAGAAAAGTGTCATCGCATTGAACAATTTTGAAAATTTTTTTTAATTGGTTTATTAAGAAAATGTCATCGCATTGAAAATTTTCTTAAGAATATACCATTGCATTGAACAATTTCTTAAGAAAATACCATTGCATTGAACAATTTCTTAAGAAAATGTCATCACATTGAACATATTCTTTAGAAAATGACATCGCTTTGAACGATTTCTTAAGAAAATGTCATCGCATTGAACATATTCTTTAGAAAATGACATTACATTGATTATTTTCTTAAGAAAGTGTCATCGCATTGAACAATTTTGAAAATTTTCTTTAGAAAATATTGTCGAATTAAACATTTTCTTAAGATAAAAACATTGCATTGATTATTTTCTCAAGAGAATTATACTGCATTGAATAATTTCTTAAGTGAAAATTACGTGTTGATTTTTTTAGATGTAGGGTGTTTAATTCTTGAACTTGTTTTTATTTTAACTTATTTAAATTTGTTTTTATTTTGAAAATAAAAAAAAATGCAGAAATAAATAAAAAAGCGCTGTCTATGTGTAAAGTGTGAAATAAATTGTAATAAAATTGAAACAAAAGAAGAAATATACAATAACAAAAACGTATAAAAGCCAACGTATAATAGTAATTTTAAACAATTTACAAACAAATTTATTGCAATTTATTACAAATTACTATTGTATTTGTGCATTGAGTGTAAGTGTGCCTGAGTGTATGAGTAGTTTTGGTCTTTTTTTTTTGTTTGGGTGAATTTAACCCTTTAATTGTTTAATCACACACAGACTAGTTTGTTACATTTGGTTAAAGTTTAGTTGAGTCTGTAATAAAAACATAAAACTTTATTTGTTTGTATTCAAACACCATAAACAAAAATACAAACTTTGTGAATTTGAACAATGTTTTAGTGCGTATAAAAACAAAACAAACAAAAATTAGATAAAAACACAATAACCTACAGAGAGATTAATGGAATAGCAGTTAAAACTAAATAAAAAAAAAAAGAAAAACTAATTTATTTCGATTATTGTGCTTTTTAGTTAAGAATCAGACTTTGAGTTGAACATTTTAATTTGTAGCACATTTATTTTTGTTTTTTTTTTGCTCAAATTGTTAATTAAGAATTTGATTAAATTCTTTTTGAGTTAACTGCCAGACAAGGTCAGTGATTGAGATAATATCTTTATTAAACATGGACTATTAAAACGTTTGCCTTTATATAAAATGGAAAATGCATATAAGAAGGATGTCTTAGGTTTTCCAAAAAGCTCTTTTATAATTTTTTAGTGCTTTATTTAGAATATCTGGTTCAAAACTTAAAATTCTGCATAATTACATTTTATTTTTGGCAAAGTATGCCAAAAAAAAAAAAAAAAAAATGATCTAATCTAAAAGTACAAGAGACCAACACACACACACACACACACAAAAACTTCAATAAATTTGAAACCAATTTTTCATCATCCTGCTCATAAACGTTTCTGCTACATTTAAGTATCTTTTATGAGAGCATTAAGTATGATAACAAGAAATTTATAAACGTCATTTAGATTATAAAACTACTTTTTTTTCAATGAAATTGTCTTAAAGATTTAAATACAATTCTATAGAGTTTCTTTTGATAAAACGCTTTTGGCATAATGATTATAATTTTTTTAAATTACCTCTTTTCTTTAACTATTTAAATAGTTTGCATTAAAATACTGTCCTTAGCTAAAAATCGTTAAGGAAGCTGGACAAAAAAAAATCTAAAAGAAAATTAAAATAATTTTATGCTTATACGAACTTTTGACCTACATTGATGTTTTTGGTTTTGTTTTGCATCAAATTTACAAAGTGGACAATTTCATTTATCTATAATTTATTTCTATATTATCCTATGTAATAAAATCTCTTAATTAAGCTTAAATACTCCAGCATAAATAAAACTCTCTAAGTTCATTAAAACTATTTCTGTATTACTTTGTTTTTTAAAAACTTTTGTTATTTTCTTTTACAATTGTTTGTGTTATAAGCTGGTTGGCTAACAACTTGTTGATTTTAATTTTTTTTTCAGAGTTTATTACAAAAAATTAATTAGCTCTTGTTAAAATTTATTTAAAAAAAAACTATAGCAATAAATGTATTATTCCTGAGGATTTGGTTTCTTTGGGTATAGAGGTATTTGAGCTTATAAATGGTTTTATTTCAATTCATAATAATTATGTAATTATGTAAGTAAAATTACAAATAACTTTGGTCTATTCCAAATGTAAAAGTCATTTAATTGCATTGACATTATTTATTTAGAAAATAAATTTGAATTGAAACCATTCTTAAGAAAATAACATTTTATTGATAATTCTTTAGAATAATATCTTTTTATATATAAAATTGTTAAAGTAGATATCATCGCATTGAACAATTTCTTTAAGAAATATCACTGCATTGCAATTTTGTTTATGAAATTACTTTTTCATGAAAAATTTTATAAAGGAAATATCATGCTATTGGCAATTTCTATACCCTAAAGCACTATAATGGGGATGGTATTACGCGTTTGTGCTGATGTTTGTAACACCTTTTCACCTTCTAAGTCGATTTATCTATGTCCGTCTTTCCGTCCGTCCGTCCGTCTGTCTGTCTGTCTGTCTCTGTGTCCATGTTAACCTTGTGCGCATGCTACAGGTTGAAATTTTCACTATAATTTGATGAAATTTGGCACATACTAATTTTTGAACCATAAAATGGTTGAAATCCGTCCATTATTTCGCCTAGGTCCCATACAACCGTTAAATATTCTAGTATCTCAACAAAAATACGCAAAACTTATAGTTTTATAAAAGTCAAAATAATACAGCCGATTTTCGTAATGATCTGTTTTAATTGCTTTAAAGGACATCATAACATTGAAAAGTTTTCTAAGGAAAGTTTCATAACATTCAACATTGTTTCAATTAAAACATCGTCGTATTGAAAATTTTCTTAAACAAATTTAACGGCATTAAAACTTTTATTAAGAAAATCTTAACGGATTGAAAATGTTTGTAAGAAAATAATATCGCATTGAAAATCTTTTTTTCATGAAAATGTTATCGTATTGAAAATTCCCTTCAAAAAATTACAATAAATTGAAAATTTTCTAAAAAAAATAACATAGCATTGAACAATTTCTGAAGAAAATATCAATGCATTGGATATATTTCATAGAAAATATCATCGTATTGAACATAATTCCTAGAAAATAACTTGGCATTGACAATTTTCTTAAGAAAATGTTACCGCATTGAATGGTTATGTAAAAATATTCTTGCTTTAAACGTAATTTTAAGAAATTATATTATCACCTAGATCAATTTTCCTGAAATGACCAACAGAATGATAATTTTCTTATAACAATGTCATGTTAAGGAATTGAAAAAATTCATTGAGAAAAGTAATAGCATTGAACTTTTTCGTAGATAATTTTCTTAATAAAATAAAATTCCATTTAAAATATTCTTTAGAAATTTATATTATATTGATTGTTTTGTTAAGAAAGTGTTTCTTAAGAAAAAATCATTGCATTGAACATTTTCAATAACATCGCATTGAACAATTTTTTAAGAAAATATCATCGCATTGAAAATTTACTTTAGAAAATAATATCGCATTAATTAGTTTTTAATGAAAATGTCATCGCATTGAACAATTTCTTAAGAAAATACCATTGCATTGACAATTTTCTTAAGAAAATAACATTGCATTGAAATTTTTCTTTACAAAATAACATCGCATTAATTGGTTTCTTATGAAAATGTCATCGCCTTGAAAAATTGAACTTTTCGTAGAAAATCTTAACGCATTGAAAATTTTCTTGAAAAAATATCAAGGCATTGAATATGTTTCTAAGAAAATATCATCTCATTCATAAAAATGTTATCGCATTGACAATTTTCTTAAGCAACAATAATTGCATTAATAATTTTGACATGACATTGACAATATATTGAGTTAAAATCGTTGTATTGAACATTTTCTTTTTTAAATATTATTTTATAAAGAATATTCTTATGAAAAGTATATCGCATTGAAAATTTTAATAAGAAAATGTCATAGCATTAAAATTTTTTTAAGAAAATCTGAACGCATTGAAATTTTTCTTATGTAAATACCATTGATAAATAGCATTGATAGTTTTTTTTAAAATATATCTTCGCATTGAACATGTTTCAAAAAGTTTTGATATTTTTATTAAAATTTAAAAAATCGATAATTTTATTAAAAAATGTTATCGCATTGACAATTTTCTGACGAAATAAAAATTGCATTGATAAATTTCTTAGGAAAATGAACATTTTCTTAAGAAAATAACATCGCATTGAAAAAATTTCTTATAAAAAATCCATCGCATTGAAAATTTTCTTAAGGAAATAACATCGTATTGAAAATTTTCTTGAGTTAACACCATGGCATTGGATAGCATTGAACTTTTTCTAAGAATATCTGAACGCATTGAAATATTTCTTCAGTAAATATCATCGCATTGATAATTTTCTTTAATTTCTTGAACATATTTCTGAGAATATATCATCGCATTGATAATTTTATTAAAAGAATGTTATCGCATTGAACATTTTCTTACGAAATTAAAATTGCATTGATAAATTTCTTAGGAAAATGACATTGCATTGAAAATTTTCTTAAGGAAATAACATCGCATTAAAAAATTTCTTGAGTTAAAATCATTGTATTGAATATTTTCGTAATAAAATAACATCGCATTGAAAATTTTCTTGAGTAAACATCATGACATTGGAAATGAAAAAAAAAGTGTTTTATATAATATATTCTTAAGAAATTTTCTTAAATAATATAATCATATTGAACATATTTCTAAGAATATATCATCGAATTGACTATTTCTATAATTACATTGATAAATTTCTTAGGAAAATTACATCGCATTGAAAGTTTTCTTAAGGAAATAACATCGCATTGAAAATTTTCTTTTGAAAATGTGATTGCATTGAAAGTTCATTTAAGAAAATATCACCGCATGAAAGATTTTTTTTAAGAAAATATCATATCATTGACTATTTTCCTAAGAAATTGCTATGGGATTGAAAGTTCTTTTAAGAATATATCATCGCTTCCAGAATTTTCCTAACAAAAATATTTTAACATTGAACATTTTCTAAATTAAATTTAGAAAATTAAAATTTTATTAAGAAAATATTATTGCATTGAAAGTATATTTAAGAAAATATCATGACATTGAAAGTATTTTTAAGAAAATATCATAGCATTGGAAGAAGTAGTTCTAAGAAAATATTTTCTCAATCAAAATTTTCTTTTAAATATAAAAACGCATTGAAAATTTTGATAATTATAAAACTTGTCAAGTATAATCTACAAAATCAGCAAATAAAAATTAGTTTTTTAGTTATTTATTTGTATGATTTATGTTCTAGTAATAAATTTTATAAATAAATTGCCCTAAATAGTAAATAAATTTATTCATAAAATTTATTATTTATAGTATTCATCTCAGGTTTTTTTTTTCTTTTTCAAATTAATTTGTTGTAAAATAAAAAAGAACCTGAATATAATTTATAACTATTTTCCTTGTCAACACTTGATAATTGTAATTGTTTTTATATTCTCAATGTCTGTAGTTTGTATATAAATGTTAAAAAATTTTACAATGAAAGTATTTTACATACATTTAGTTATGTACATTTTAAACAATACTACATGTTCTTATTTATTTACACGTAGTTTGTATGTAGTAAATACATAAGTAAATAAATAAGTAAATACTTAATGCATGCGTTTGCTTACAACAAACATAAATAATGCATTAAAGTAAAAATACAAAACATATTTTTGTTTTATGCCTGGAAGTATGCTGCAATAATGTGCAAGTATTTATTTTTTATTTTTCAAAATATTTTAATTTTTAAACACACACTTGTACATTCATACATACATTTAAAGAGAGCCGTATACTAATTTACTAATTTACACTTGAGTGGTTTATAAATGAACACATTTCTCTTATGAGAACAATTAAAACAATCAAAAAGCAGAATAAATAAATAAATAGTTAAATTTGTAATTTATATTTTTATAGAATTTAAATTTTTCTTAAATTTAAACCATCACTTTTTCAATTTCAATTTATTTTCATTTATGATTATAATTTAAATATTTATGTTTATTTACCTCATGTAAATGTTTGATTCTGTTGGTAAAATGCTTATGGTAAAATCAATTAAATTTCCCCTTAAGAATTTATGAGATTTTAAGATTACCTTAATGCGTAGAAATTTTGTCTTTACACACGTTATAAGTGTTTGCGATTTCCCATTAAATGCGCTTAAAAATTTGTTTAACAATATGTATGTTCTCGTATAAAATTTTACTTGTATGCATACACGTGATAATATTGCCTCAAGTGAAATGTACATACATACATATATTTCATACATCTAAAGCATATTAAATTTACACATAAAATATTAACAAGTATGTAGTTGTGTATGCACATGTTTACATCCATAAATGTAATGACATGCTCTTCAAATAGCTATAACATTTACTATTAACTATATTACATCATTTGCCTGATTAACAATCAAAGTTTATAACTATTTTAAAGAGGTGAGTGAATGAATGAATGAATGAATGAATGTTAAGTTATTAAAGAACATTGAACTGCTTTATTTAGTTTTGCAATTAAGTAATTACTATTGGATATAAACTTTTGGAAAGGTTTTAACATAATTAGTTTTAAGAGTTTTAGTTTGTTACAGTATTTTTAGAGGAGTATTATAAAGTGATGTTCAATGCTTTAGTATTTAGTAAAATAATGTCCAATGTAATTATATTATTTATAGGCAATTTTTAAGACAATTATATTTCTTTAAGAAAATTTTAATAAAATAGCAACTACTAAGAAGCAATGGTATTTTTCTTTAAACACTGTTCATTCCAATGACATTTGCATAAGAAATATTTCAATGCGATGTTATTTATTTAAGAAAACTTCCAATGCCAATATATTTTCTTAAGAAAATGTTCAATGCAATGATTTTTTTCAAGAAAAGTATTCAATGCCTAGATATTTTCTTAAGCAAATATTCAATGCAATGATTTTTTTCAAGAAAAATGTTCAATGCCTATATAATTCATTAAGAAAATGTTCAATGCAATGACTTTTTTCAAGAAAAATTTTCAATGCCTATATATTTCCATAAGAAAATGTTCAATACAATGATTTTTTTCAAGAACAATGTTCAATGTCTATATATTTCCTTAAGAAAATGTTCAATGCAATGACTTTTTCAAAAAAAATGTTCAATGCCTATATATTTCCTTACCAAAATATTCAATGCTATGATTTTTTTCAAGAAAAATTTTCAATGCCTATATATTTCCTTAAGCAAATATTCAATGCAATGATTTTTTTTTCAAGAAAAATGTTCAATGCCTATATATTCCCTTAAAAAAATGTTCAATGCGCTGATTGTTTTCAAGAAAAATATATTTTCTTAAGAAAATGTTCAATGCCATGATATATTCCTTACAAAGTAATCAATGTGACATAATTTTCCTAAGACAAATTTCAATTCTATGATATTTTATAAAGAAAATGATATTTTCTTAAGAAAACTTTTAATGCGATATAATTTTTTTAAGCAAATGTTCAATGCGAAAATATTTTCTTAAGAAAATGTTAATGGCATGATATTCTCCTAAGAAAGTTATCAATGCGACAAAATTTTCCTAAGAAAAATTTCAATGCTATGATATTTTATATTGAAAATGGTCAATGCGATTATATTTTCTTAAGAAAATATTTAATGCGATATTATTTTCTTAAGAAAATATTCAATGCGCTACTATTTTCTTAAGAAAACTATAAATTAGATTCTATTTTCTAAAGAACATTTTCAATGCTAGGATATTTTATTAGAAAAAGTTCTATATGAACTTATTTTCGTAAGAAAGTGTTCAATGCGATTCTATTTGCTGAAGAAGTCTTTCAATGTGATGAAATTACGCTCAGAAAATTTTCAATGTTATGATATTTTCTTAAAAAAGTGTTCAATGCGATAATATTTTCTTATGAAAATGTTCAATGCCATGATATTTTCTTAAGAAAACTTTGAGTACGATTTAATTTTCTTAAGAAAAGTTTTAATATAATGATAGTTTCTTAAGAATATTTTAATTAAAAAACTATTTTCTCCAGAAATCTTTAAATGCGATGATATTTTTTTAGAAAATTGTCAATGCCACGATATTTTCTTAAGAAACTTATTAATACTGTGATATTTTCTTAAAAATTTTAATATAATGATATATTCTTAAGAATATGTTCAATATTTTCTCAAGAAATCTTCAAATGCGATGATATTTTTTTGCAAAAAAGTTTCAATGCCATGATATTTTCCTAAGAAATTGTTCAATGTCATGATATTTTCCTAAGAAAATATTCAATGCTGCGATTTTTTTTAAAGAAAATTTTCAGTGCTACTATACTTTAATGAAAAATGTTCAATGCGATGATATTTTCTTAATAAAACGTTCAATACAATTCTACTTACCCAAAAACACTTTAAATGCGATTGTATTTTCGTTAAAAAACTTTCAATTCAATGCCGTTTTCTTAAGAAAACTTTTAATGCAGTACTATGTTCTAAAGAAAACTTTCAATGCAATGATACATTTTTAAAAAATGTCCAATGTGAAAATATTTATTTAAGTAAATCGTAAATGCCATTATACTTTCTTTAGAAAGTAAACAATTTAACGAAATTTCCTTAGATAAAAGATCAATGTCATAACATTACCTTTAGAAAAATTTCAATGCTACAATATTTTATAATGAAAATGTCCAATGCGATGATATATTCATCAAAAAATGTTCAAGTAGATTTTCAATGCAATGTTTATTTCTTATATAAATTTTCAATGAGATATTTTTTTTTTTAATTTCTTTTAAATGTGATCACATTTTAATAAAAAATTTAATTCTTAGCTATATTCTTAAGAAAATTGTCAATGCGTTTTTATTTTCTAAAGAAAATGTTCAATGAGATAATTATTTCTTAAGAAAAAATTCAATGCTATGATATTTTCATAAACATATTTTCAATGCCATATTATTTTCTTAAGAAAATTGTCAATGCGTTTTTATTTTCTTGAGAAAATTTTCAATGTCATGATATTTTCTGAAACGTCATTGCATTGAAAATTTTCAATGCGTACATATTTGCATAAGAAACATTTTAATGCGATGAAATATTTACATGAAAAATTAAAACAAGAATATTAAAATCATTTTATTTTTTACCCAAATATTCGTAACAACAAAATTTTCTCAGTAAAATATCCAATGTGATGTTAATTACTTAAGAAACTTTTCAATGCAACGTTATTTTCTTAAGAAAATTTTCAATGTTATGTAATTTTCTAAAGAATATTATCATTGCGATTAAATCTTCTTAAGAAAATTTATAATGCAATAACATTTTCTTAAGAAAATGTGCAATTAAAAAGTTTATTAAGCAGATATTACAAAAAAAAAAAAAAAAAAATTAAAGAAATTTATAAACATTTCCTTTACAATACATTTGCATTTCCTTGCACTGCATAAAACTAAACAAATTCTTTTCTACATTTCTAAATATGTCATGACACCTAGCATCACGCAAATATGTGAAAATGTCAACGCTTTAAAAACTATAAAAAAGAAAACTTTATATGTGTCTATGTATGTATATTAACATGGCAAGAATGTTATAAATTTATGGGGTTAATAAATATTTAAGAAGCATGACATTTATACTACATTTTCTGTTTGCTGGCATTGTATGTATAAGAAAATTTTAGATAAATAAACAAACATGAGTATGATGCAATTGAATGTAATGGATGAATGACAATAAGTCTACAAGTTTAATATTTCTTCTTTTGGTTTTTTTTTTTTGTAGCTACTGCTCGTTCTCTCATTTCCTTTTGAGTGATTGTCCTTTTCCTTTAACTTTTGTGTCGAAATTTGACTGTAAATGAATAATGTCATAGTGTATGCAATAAAATGTCTTATGACAGACATGCTGCTGCTTGTGCTGTTACTACATTATGAATCGTGTTCACAAAATCACAATCATAAAAACACATAAAGCATTGAAATGTATGGAAATGGAATGTGTAGTAAGTTGGTGTATTACAGTTTCCTTTTACACATTTATTCATTCATTCATTTCATAGAATTTGTTATTTTTTGGTTGAGTATGAGTATTTCTTGGTTTTGATTGTATGCGTTGGTGTGTGGAGCGTGTATATTCATCGTTTTCTTCCAAACAATTTATGCTGTTGCATCTAATACACAAACAAATAAAGAGAATTTGCATACACTTACTCACTCACTGACGCTGTACTCTATTCTCTATCACTTTGCATTTGCAACATTGTGATGATCATACACAAGAATTTGAATTTTTATATCCACTTTAATTTTTTTCCCACAATTTTACAGGCATGCTTTGCACGGTGGGTAAAATGGAATACTTATATTGTAACTGCAGACCTATTCGGAAGTAATTAATAAAGAAATCAATTATTGCACATTGGTACTAATGGAATAAAAGTGTGTGGACATTAGTGCATATATCCGATTTCAGAAGCTTTTTTTAACAATTAACTCCACCGTGTTTTGTTAGAAATATGCAAAATAGGTTTCTTTGCTAAAAAAAAACTCACACACACACACACACACACATACGCACATTGACACAGGGAGTATGTAAATTTTGCTTACACAGAATTTTTTATTTACTTCTTTTTTTTGCAAGAAAAACAAGACTAAAAGAAAAGTATGAGTATTTGTGCATTTGTCGCAAATAAACTTTACGAAACACATACACCATTATGAATATGTGTGTTAGTTGTAAGACCAACTACATGAGTGTCCAATACATGCAACATCAAATGCATACACATTCACACACACACTTTCTCTGAAAACATTATCATCATGTGGCATTTATGTTGCCACACTACTGCATCCTTTAAAAGACGACATACAACAGCTTTTACTGCATGAATTTGTGTTTGAAGGAAGGAACATTTTTGTGTTGAACAATAACTGCAAAAAAAAAAAAAAAAAAAAACAGGAACGCTTGAAACAATTTATGTATGAAATTAAAATAACCTTGTAAAATATCACATACATCTTCAGCACATAAACATAGAAAACTCTCTCTGACACATACACAAACTTATACTTTATTCATGCCTGCTCATTGCAGCTTTTACGAGCATACATTCTCTCGCTAAGTTAGAGACAATTTCATTCTGTTCTGTGTTAAATTTTTTAGTTAACTTCTTGCGATGAATTTTTATTATTGCATACATTTTCATTTAATTTAGTTAATTTTTTTTAAGAATGAAAAGAAAAGAAAGAAATATGTCAAGCAATGCTGTAATTTTAAAAACACTACTTCATGAAAGTATAAAAGTAATTGGGTTATCAAATCAGTTAGTTGAAAGTATTTAATTAAGTGTAATATTAGTTTTTTTGAGGGGTAAAAACAATGTGATTAAATTTTTACAGAAAATTATTAAAGAAACAATTCAATGCAATGATGTTTCCGTAATAAAATGTTCAATGCAATAATATTAACTTGAGAAACTATTCAATGCAATGCGTTTTCTTAAGAAAATGTTCAATGCAAGAATATTAAATTGAGAAACTGTTCAATGCAATGATTTTTTCTCAAGTAAATGTTTAATGCAATAATATTAATTTAAGAAACTTCTCAATGCAATAATATTAACTTGAGAAACCATTCAATGCAATAATGTTTTCTTAAGGAAATGTTCAATGTAATAATATTAACGTAAGAAACTATTCAATGCAATGAAGTTTTCTTAAGAAAATGTTCAATGCAAGAATATTAAATTGAGAAACTGTTCAATGCAACGATTTTTTCTTAGGAAATTGCTTAATGCAACAATATTAATTTAAGAAACTTTTCAATGAAATAATGTTTTCTTAGGAAAATGTTCAATGCAATAATATTTTCTTAAAAAACAAATCAATGCAATGATGTTTTCTGAATAAAATGTTCAGTGCAATGATATTATCTTTATTAACTATTCAATGCAATAATGTTTTCTTAAGAAAATGTTCAATGCAAGAATATTATCTTAAGAAACTGTTCAATGCAATAATATTATCATAAACATTTTGCAATACAATGAAGTTTTCTTAAGAAAATGTTCAATGCAATATAATTGAGAAACTATTCAATGCAATGATGTTCCCTTAGAGAAATCTTCAATGTAATAATTTTAACTTGAGAACCTGTTTAGTGTAATGATGTTTTCTTAAGAAAATTATCCACGGAATAATATTAATTTCCATAAACTGTTCAATGCAATGATCTTTCAAAACAATAGTGTTTTCTATATCTGCAATGAATAATTTTATATAAACTTTTCAATGCAATAATATTCTCTTAAAATACTATTCAATGCAATAATGTTCACTTAACAATATTTTCAATGCGATAAAAAATTTTAAGATACTATTCAATGCTTTGTTATTTTCATCAATTCAAAACAAATTTCTAAAAAAACTGTTTAATGCATTGATGTTTCCTTGAAAAAGACTATTCAATGTAAAAAAATGGTTAACGCAATTGTATTTTTTTAAAAAACTGCTCAATGTCCTTTAGAAAATCTTAAATATGAATATTAAGAGGTTATCTTAAAAAATCTGCAATACGATGATATTTTCTATAGAAACTTTTCAATGCAATTCAATTTTTTTAATATATTGCTCAATGCAATGATGTTTTATAAAGACATTTTTTAATGCAATGATTTTTTCTTAATAAAATCTTTAATGCGGTGGTATTTTTTAAGTAAAATATTTAATGCAATGAGATTTTCTCTAGAAACTGTTCAATGCTATAATATTCTCTTCAGAAAATGTTCAATGCAATAATATTTTTAATAGAAGCTTTTCAATGCAAAAAATTTTTTGTAAAAATTATTCTATGTTATGATTTGTTTTTTAAAGAAACTCTAAAATTTTCTAAAAAAAAAATTAAATGCAATGAAGAAAATCTTTAATGCGTTGGTATTTTTTTCAGAAAATGCTCAATGCAAAGAAAATATCCAATGCGATTATATTTTTAGTGAAAACAATTAAGTGCTGTGAATTTTCTTTAAGAAAAGCTTCAATGCGGCAAATATTTTAAATTTTTAGAAACAAAAATGTTAATGCAATGTTGTTTCTCATAACAAATGTACTTTTAAAACAAAAAGCTTTTCTGTAGAAAAAGTTTAATTCAAATATCTTAAACTTAAGAAACTTTTAAATGTAATTCTGTCATTTGCAAGGATATTTTTTAATACAATAATATTATCCTTATAATAAAATTTAATGAATTTTTTAATAATTTAATAATGTTTTTTTTTTCAATAAAATGTCCAATCCAATGAAATTTTGTTCATAAAATTTTCAATGTTATAAAGTTTTTCTAAGAAAATTTTCAATGAGATTATTTTCAATGCAATAATAATTTTAAATTGAATTTTTCGATGCCATAACATTTTCTTTAGAAATTGTTCATTGCAATGATGTTTTCTGAATAAATTTGCAATAATATTTATGTTTTATCAGGACAATTTTCCAATATTTACATATTTGTTTTATGAATATTCACAACTGCAGCAGAGTTAAGGTTGGTTCGATGGCATGTCTCCGAATGTTTTCAAAAAAACACATAGATGCATACTCATGAATTACAAATTTTCTTTCCATTCCTCTTAGAAAATAATTTGATACCGATGACGTATGAGTAATAAACATCTATTTAAGTTTAAAAATATTATGTATACGCAGCGTATTTAACAAAAAGTTGACAACTAACGAAAATTTTGATTATTTTAATGAAATTTTCAAAACTAAAACTTCCCCGTCTTAGAAGTTTTAAGTCAGATTTCGAAATCAAATAGTAAACCATATATATCTACTTTTAATGGTAGCGGGAAGAAACAAAAACTGTAAATTGTGAGTGTGTTAGGAAAAAACTGAGTATTATGCAATTCTTACGCTCCTGCATAGATTTACATGTCAAATGGTTTTACATTTATAATTTAATCTCAGAAAATCACTGTGTAAAATTGCATTGTCAATCATACAAATTTGTAAATATAAATCATAAAAGAAAAGGTGTTTTTGTGTTCATTTTGTTAAATAAATCATGTTTATGAAGAATAAGAGGAACATATTTGAAATTAAATTTATCTAGACAGACTGATTTTTAAGAAAAAAAATTTGTGGTTATATGACTTCTTATATGAAACACATGAAAAAGTTGAAAATTTTTTATAGATATGAATTTTCTCAATTAAAATTAAAGCAAATCTAATATAAAATCTTAGCTAAAATCAGATTACTCTATTTCCATACTTATAAACAATTGTTAACAACTTTCACGCTTAACGATTTATTAAGTAAAAATCCATTAATTTGAAAAACTTTTGCCATTCCAGTAACTATTATTTCTTAAACTGTTCACCAACACGTTTGACATTTAAAGTTTTTCCTTGTCGTACAATTTCTAAAGTCATTATCAGTTAATTTTAATGTTTAGCAACTGAAACAGCAGCAACAAAACCAATATTTAAGTCGACAAAACTATTGAAAAACTCAGAAACCAACAAACAACTAAACCTTAAATAAAGGAGGTTTAGTATAAATACCTAGTTATAGCAATAGTTTTATAGTCATGATAAAATTAACTATAAATTTATAACCTAGAGAAAATAGCAAGAGTTTATACCAACAATATTAGCCCAGAAAACAACAGAAATAGGGAAATTTACTACCCACCTACAACGGCAAGAAAAATCGACAAAAAACACGTAATTCTCATTTCATTTTTCAAATTTTACCACCAAAATAAACCACAAACAAAACGAAACTGCATAACAAATGTGAAAACCAATAAACTTGAAGTTTATAGGCGGCTGTAAAATTCAACTCTATTACTTGCATTCAATATTAAACACACACATACACACACAAATACAGCATCACACAGATACTTTTAAACTTAAATAAAACCTTTGCCTTAAAAAACAAATACACAAGTAATAGAACAAATAAGTAAAGCAGCGAAATAATCTATGTGACTCTTTGGGTTACTAGGAAAAACTAGAATTACGAATTGAATGAATGAATGAATGCATTTTTCTACATTGTTATATTGAACTATACACACATAGATACAATAAAGAAAAGTCTTTACCATTACATGTACACACAAACAAAACTGGCACGTGCTTAATGAGCAGAGTTTATGACCAGAGTAAATGTTTTGCTACTCTTGCCGCTAAAAATAATGGGAAGTATTTGTGTTAAAAATTTACAAAACTGCGCACTGAGGTATTGAGTAAAAAGTAATGCTCTTGAATTTTGTTAAAGAGAGTTAGTTCAGCGACTGTAGTATATTTTTAATAAGAGTTTTCAATTACTTTGCAGAATTTGTTTAATGTTTTTTATTGTTTGCTTTAACAGCCAGCAAGCAAAAAATCTGAAGAAAAGGGCTAATAAGGACTAACAGCAGTTAAACCTATTCAGAAGATTCATGGTTTTTTGAACGTCTCGATTTTGTATAATCTATATACCTAACTGACTAGCATATATCAGAATTGGTTGGGTTAGTCTGTGGGGAGAAATTGGCACTCTAGCCGCGACTTTTCAAAAGGTGCTTTTAATAAACACTTCCTCTGAAATGTTCGGACACATTTTCTTGTTTAAAAAATTTCTGATTTTTATTTATGAACACCCCCCCCCCCCCCGGGGGCATGTTACCTTGATGAACATTCTCAATCTTGATGTCATTGCAAATCCGGGGAAATAACTGTAGTCTGCCGGTACTATAAACTGGTGATGATCAAATGTATTCTCGGTCTTTACTTGGCATGATTTGACATGGGGTCGAATCAGAGAACCTCATAAGCTGGTACCACGGGAACCGGTAGTTCACACAGCAGAGTTTCGAACTTTGTCTCGATTATTTAAGAGGTCCCAACAGGATGCACGTCGTCGTTGTGGTTTAAACTCAAATTCTCAAATTCGGAAAGAGAAAGGTTAAAAGACTGATTCACGGTAAAGTCTAAAATTCGGGATAAGTTCGTGCTGTTGTCGAGACAAAAGATACTCCACAGAGGAGTAACCCGCGGGCATGTTTTCTTGATGAAAGACCCTCATCTACCAGTACTTCTAGTCTGCCGGGACTATAAACTGGTGATGTCATTTCACTTCTCGACTAGTCTTTGGAATGATTTGACATGGGGTCTGGTACTACGGGTGACCAGTTGCCCGCAGGACTTGTCCTGGCTGGTCAGTTGGTTGAGGTTCCTTCGGAATCCACGTAGTGTCTGTGGTTTAAACCCAAAATCGCGGTAAGAGTACGATGCGCTTAAAAGACTGATGCACGGTGAAATTTATATTTCGGGATAAGTTCGGATTGACAAGAGATACCTCACAGAGGAGTGACTGTGGAACTAAGCGTTGGAAATGAGTTGGTGTTAATTGTATATGATATAGGATGAATGTAAGGGTATACGGAACTTACCCGCCCGTATACTTACAGTGAATCTGTCGTATGTTGTTCTCTTAAGAGTGTGTCGGATAAATGAGAAGTGTGCAGTATTCAATGGCAATGGATGAAAGGTATCCAATACAAGTGATACCATTGAATTTTCCTTCCTTGTCCAGGTATGTTCAGAGTAAACTCTGTTCATACCAGAGTTACCACTGTGAGTGAGTAAGATGGATTGATGGATTCGTGTTCGGTCTACCGATTAATTCTCTATATGCTATTCTCGACTCAACAGAAACCATCCCATCTGCATGTTTGTAAACAGAGGAGACGTTTTTGCTTCTCGGAAGTTTAGCAACGGGGCAGCAATGATCAGATATTAGATAGCTCGAATATGGCGTGTAACGAGCACAAAAGGGCGTTGGGTCTAATCAGCTCACCCTGTGGTTGAAAAAGTAGCAATACGGCAGGTGTTCACGTAAAGCACTTCGACATCTTGGTCAGGTAAACAGACCGATGTTGGGATAGCATATTCATATATACTACATACAGCAAGATTCGTTAAGAACTTCCAAATCTGAATATCAGACTGGGATACAAAAGTTGTAATTTGGATCGATTTGCTGAGCTTATTCTCTTTGATCTCAGTCAGGTTGCCAAAGGCCTACACTATTTTCCAGATTGAGAAATTAACTTGATCGGTTAACAATCGAATCAGTTAACATTGTTCGGATAATAGAGCTTACGAGCTTGTTGTTCGATATTTTTCAAGGACAATTTGGTTGAAAAAAACTTTATATTTTCCTTCAGAAATCTCTTTCTGGCCACCACTGATTTAAAATTTCTTTAAGCTACTTGTTAATACTAATAAAAGGTGTTTATTATTTAGATTATAGTTAAGATAATTTCAGTTTTTAACACTAATTATTACTATTCATCCAACACTAACGACGCCATCGTTTTTTATATATATTACCTTAACAAGAAAATCGACAAAAACATTTGTGTTTTTTTCTGAAAATTAGTATATGTCATTGAAAGTATTGATGAGATATGACAACACAGCTACAAGATTAAATTTGTAATTTTTGTTCCATTTTTTCTTTTTGTTTTTTTAATGATCACATATACTCATGTTGCAATTTGGGCCATGAAAATTAAAGAGTTCGAATGAAACACACACACACACAGTACCAGACAATCTGCTTTGATTCTTACGCAAATGAAGCAAAAATGAATGACACTAAACAAAAAGTATAAGTCAAATAGGATGAAAAAAACAAAGATGTCTAGTTATTACTGATAGTTAAAGAGACAAATAAATTGGAAAAAAAATATAGAGACTGGTTACAGTGGAACTAAAAAACCTAAAATTGCTTGAGTTTAAACCAAATTAAATTTTAAATCAAAAGCAGTCACTAATGTTTTCATGAGATCGTTTAAAATTTGCAATGGTTTGTCCTCATTATATATATTATCAAGCCGTAATTACTATTTTTTTATATTAATAGCATTTTTTTTTTTTTTTGCTTAATTACCCAAAATGTATTGAGACACTGTATTATTCACACAATGTACATGTTGTTGCTATGTAAAGGTTTATTTTTTTATGTTTGTCTTGTCATTGGTTTTTACTTTGTATCTCCTTAGACAATCCAAATTATTTCCGTTTTTACTAAAACTTAAACATTATGTATGTGTAATTTCCTTTCGTTATACCAAATAGTAGTCGTTACTTTTTGCGTTGTTCTAGTCAAAAATTCACTTGAAACATTTTTTGTTTAGTTTAAGCTCCTGAGAATCTAGTATGGAAATTTTCTTGATATTTTCTGTTTTGGGCTTTATGTTATGTATTTAGAAATTTTGCTTTTGTTGACATGACAATTTTTGGGAAAACAAAAGAAAAAGGAATGAAATGGTATGTTAATCATTGCAACGAATGGTATATACCCTTTTATTATACTTAGAATTCTAATCAATATATGTTGACTAGACTATAGACTAGACTATAGACTAGACTACAGACTAGACTATAGACTAGACTATAGACTAGACTATAGACTAGACTATAGACTAGACTATAGACTAGACTATAGACTAGACTATAGACTAGACTATAGACTAGACTATAGACTAGACTATAGACTAGACTATAGACTAGACTATAGACTAGACTATAGACTAGACTATAGACTAGACTATAGACTAGACTATAGACTAGACTATAGACTAGACTAGACTAGACTATAGACTAGACTATAGACTAGACTATAGACTAGACTATAGACTAGACTATAGACTAGACTATAGACTAGACTATAGACTAGACTATAGACTAGACTATAGACTAGACTATAGACTAGACTATAGACTAGACTATAGACTAGACTATAGACTAGACTATAGACTAGACTATAGACTAGACTATAGACTAGACTATAGACTAGACTATAGACTAGACTATAGACTAGACTATAGACTAGACTATAGACTAGACTATAGACTAGACTATAGACTAGACTATAGACTAGACTATAGACTAGACTATAGACTAGACTAGACTATAGACTAGACTATAGACTAGACTATAGACTAGACTATACTAGACTATAGACTAGACTATAGACTAGACTATACTAGACTATAGACTAGACTATAGACTAGACTATAGACTAGACTATAGACTAGACTATAGACTAGACTATAGACTAGACTATAGACTAGACTATAGACTAGACTATAGACTAGACTATAGACTAGACTATAGACTAGACTATAGACTAGACTATAGACTAGACTATAGACTAGACTATAGACTAGACTATAGACTAGACTATAGACTAGACTATAGACTAGACTATAGACTAGACTATAGACTAGACTATAGACTAGACTATAGACTAGACTATAGACTAGACTATAGACTAGACTATAGACTAGACTATAGACTAGACTATAGACTAGACTATAGACTAGACTATAGACTAGAATATAGACTAGACTATAGACTAGACTATAGACTAGACTATAGACTAGACTATAGACTAGACTGTAGACTAGACTGTAGACTAGATTAAAGACTAGACTATAGACTAGACTAGACTATAGACTGGACTAGACTAGACTAGACTGGACTAGACTATAGACTGGAGTATAGACTAGACTATAGCTAGACTAGCCATAATCATTCAAGGTATATTTATGAGATTTAAGATCATTCTAGGCTTTAAAAATGATCAGCAAACTTTTATGATTTTTAAAAAAGGTATATATATGGTTTCTCAAAAAAAGATCTGTGATCATTCAGAAGAAGATATATGATATATGAAGAAGGATATATGATCTTGAGTAATTGGCTTTCCTAATTTATTTTTAATTTTATTCACTAATTACCCTTCCAAGCAGTTTACTACTAGAGTTAGAAATAGTTTTCATATTGCACAATGGAACTGATTTATAACACTTTGGAAATAAATTAAACATTTTCATTAGATGCACTAACATTACTAGCGAAGGGTATTGAAAAAATCCAACAAAAAAATGAAACATTTCTCTACTTGTTTCTATTTATCTGAAAACATCAACTATTTGTATATTTTCGTTGTATTTTTCCTATTGCTACTGTTGCAAATATACATACACATACATATATATAGACAAAAATCATGTATTTTATTTTGTATCTACATGCCACTCAATTTCATGTTTTCTTTTCTATACAATTCGCTTTATGTGTGTCTGTCGTTCTGTGTATATGTGAGTTTGTCGTCTCAAAAATTTAAGACGAAAAGTTTATTGTGATTGTTCTTGAAAATTCGTCAGACTAGACGACCCATTATCTTGTGTTTAAATAGATTGAATGGGGAAAAAAACCCAAATGATGAGTATGAAGAATAAGAATAATAACATTGTTGTAATTATAAGCATGACTAAATGCGTAAAATGACTGAAAGAACGAATGAATGACAAAATGAAGGAATGAATGAAACAAACGAAAATCTGTAAAATGTAGCTAATTTCATGTAGACAAGAATGTTAAATGAAATATTTTAAATTAAAGCTTTTCTCTGCCATAATTACGGGCTACATCACTTTAATTTAGCTAATTAGTAGTAAGTACTAATGTAAACATAGTGAAATGGCTAAAATGACTTGTAATTGTCAATTTAAACAAATTGTCAAAAGAGTGACTTGAATATTTTAGGGTTAAATTTATACCTTTCATTATAGTTGAAAAGATTTTAAATAAGTTTTGCTAGATTTTGTTTCATGTTCTTTATACTAAGTAAACTTAACTTAACTGAGGTGAAATTTGCACATTCATATCCTTTGTAATATCCTGCTCGAGTGCTTTTGCAAATTTTGTTTGAAAAATATTAAGAAAAAAATAATTAAAATGTTTAACATTAAGTTTTCTTTTCTTGATGGCTTTTATTTAATATCAACCCCCAACTGTTGCTATTGCATTCTTTTTGGGGACTTGCACTCAAAACACATGACTTTTCTCTTACAATAAATATTTTAAAAATTCACTTTAATTCATTCCTTTTGACACCCTCTGGCACTTTAGTTATTTACGCATATTTTGTTTATATATTTTTTTCTTTTTAAAAACAATCGAATTTTTATTTTAAACACATTTACACTCATTCATCGAGTTCTATAAATAATGAAATATTTAGCAGATTGAGTTGAAAAAGAAACCAAAGAAAACACCAGGGAGACAGGAAAACTATAGTTTAATACCAAATTTTTTATTACCCCACTTTACAGCTGTTTAAATACAATTTATATTGCTTTTACACGAACGAATTTACGAATTGCCAAACAAAAACAGCAAAAAAAAATAATGAAGGAAAAACTTTAAAAAGGTTATAAATGCTGAAAACGAAAGGACATCCAGCAGCAAGCAGAAGGAGTCTCCATTATTCTAGTTTATTTTTTTTTCAATTGCAAATTGTGTATAAATCCCCCACAAACAGCAGCTGCTAAATGGCAAATAATTGTACTTATATGCACTTTTTCGTTTCGTTGCACTTTTTGTTTTCTTCTTGGTCGCTGCTTTGTTTAAGCACAAGAAAAATGTCTTTAAAGGGAAATTTATTTTTAGTTTTAATTCTTTATTATTTTTTTTTTTATTCATTGTAGGAGAAATTAATTGTTTTTTGTTGTTGTTGTTTTTTTTTACATTAGATACTATATAAGTTTAGTGGCATACAAAAACTGTAGAAAGGAAATATAAAATAGATGAGAAGGAAACGTAGTGAAGTAGAAAGTGCATTACTGCAATTAATGTGTAGGGGGAAGGATGGCAAACGAGCATATGATATCAAGAAACTTTTATGATGTTTTCAAAAGAGATTTTTGATCGTTCAAAAATCTAACAAAAAAGATAAGGTTTATCAAGAAACACCAATAACTTTTTCAATAAAGATCTATTATCATTCAAGAGGATCGATTATCATTCAAGAAATATCGAAATATTCAAAAAAGATCTAAAAATCTTGCAATATAGAGATCTATAATCTTCAAGAGAGAAATTTGTTCTTTTAAGAATGATCCTTTAAGAAAGATCGATTATCATTAAAGATAGATCAATAGAATTCTCTTTGATTTTCTAAATAGATCCATGATCTTCAAGGGAGAACTATGATCTAACTACCTTTCAAAAAAGATATATAATATTTCAAGAATGATCGATGATCATTCCGAAAAGGTCAATTATCATTCAAGAAAGATCTTAAATCATTCAATATAGAGATCTTCAAGATAGATCTTTGATCTTCTAAATAGATCCATGATTCATGGGAGATCTATGATCTATTTAACGAACTTTAAGAAAGATATAGAATCTTTCAATATAGAGATAGAACTCTCTTCTAAATACAACCATGATTTTCAAGAAAGATCTGTGATCTAATTAACTAACTTTCAAAAAAGATCTTTAATATTTCAAGAATAATCGATTTTCATTCAAGATGGATCTTTGATCTTCTAAATAGATCTATGATCTTCAAGGGAGATCTATGATCTAAAAGATCTATAATATTTCAATATAGAGACATATAATCTTGAAGACAGATCTTTGATCTTCTAAATATATCCATGATTTTCAAGAAAGATCTATGATCTAACTAACTAACTTTCAAAAAAGGTCTTTAATATTTCAAAAAAGATCGATTTTCATTCAAGAAAGATCTTAAATCTTTTAATATAGAGATCTATAATCTTCAAGAAAGATCTCTGATCTTCTAAATAGATCCACGATCTTTAAGGGAGATCTATAATCTTTCAATATAGACAGATCTTTGAACTTCTAAATATATCCTTGATTTTCAAGAAGATCTATGATCCAACTAACTATCTTTCAAAAAATATATTTAATATTTCAAAAATTATCGATTTTCATTGATGAAAGATCTAGAATCTTTCAATATAGGGATCTATAATCTTCAAGATAGATCTTTGATCTTCGAAATAGATTCATGATCTACAAGGGAGATCTATGATCTATAATCATCAAGAAATATCTAAAATTGTTCAATATAGAGATCTATAATCTTGAAGACAGATATTCTATCTTTTAAATATATCCATGATTTTCAAGAAAGATCTATGATCTAACTAACTTTCAAAAATCATCTTTAATCTTTCAAGAATGATTGATTTTCATTCAAGAGAGATCTTAAATATTTCAATATAGAGATCTATAATCTTCAAGAAAGAACTTTGATCTTCGAAATAGATCCATGATCTATTATCTTACTAACTAATTAACTTTCAAACAAAAATTCTTAATATTTCGAGAATGAATGCTGATCATTCAAAAAAGATCTATAACCTTTCATTACAGAGATCTAATATTTTAAATACAGATCTTGGATCTTCTAAAAAGATTCATGATCTACAAGAAAAATCTATGATCTAACTAACTTTCAAAAAACATCTTTAATCATCCAAGAATGATCAATTTTCATCTTTGAACTTCTGAATATATCTTTGACCTTCAAAGAGATCTTGATCTTTAAAAAAGATCTATAATTTTTTATGATCCTTTAAGAAACATCAAAAATCGTTTAAGAAATGCCAATGACCTTTATATAATCACTAATAATCTTTTATGAATCAAGAACGATAAGTAATCTTTCATGAATGATCAATAATATTTCAAGAATGATAAATTATCTTTCAAGAATAATCAGTGATCTTTCGAAAAAATCCACGATCATTTAAGAAAAATTCATAATCGGTCAATTTGGAAGATCAGTGATCTTTCAAGTAAAAATATGTGATCATTTAAGAAAAATCTATGTCTTTTAAAGGCATCTTTTTATGGAATCTTAATTAATATATCAAAAAAGATTTAGAATGATATACGATCTTTAAAGAATGATCTTTATTCAAGATCATATTTCAAGAGAGAATAATACGAATGATGTTTCAAAAATTATAAATTAACCTTGAAGAAACTAGCAATGTTTTTTAAAAATAGAGTAATAATGTCTCAAGAAAATCTACTGATCCTTCAAAAGAAATCTATGATCTTTTAAAATATCATTCTTAGAGATCTTTCAATAGGGAAATCTAAGATGTCTCAAGAAAAATTCATTATCTTTCAAGATTCATGATCTTTTAAGAGGAAATATCATTATTCAAGAAGAATATATGAAAGATCTACGATCATTTAAAGGATTTTCAAGATTCAAGAACAAGGTGGAGACAATTATTTGCACAATGGGTATAGGATCAAAATATTTTGAAAATAAATCTGATTTTTCGGGGAAATAATGAGAAATAATCGAAATATGTCATTATGTCATTTCTGCCTTCATTAATGATTCTTATTTATAATAAGAAACTAAACTCAACAGATTGTCTAATCATGATCAAATTCCCGAAAACGAAATTTCAGACTTTCTTTGCGAAGATTATTAAAAGAATTAAATTAGAGTTCTCTGTTACAGAATCAAGCCCATTTGCAGAATTATCTTCCAAATTTTTGTCTGCCACTATTAAAACTGTCAAGACAACATAAATAATTAGCTTTGTTAAATATTAGCTTCATTTTAAATTTTCACACGAACTTAAAGTATAATACAATGAATACTTCCCCTAAAAGTAGACACGCGAATTTTTTTTAACGACTCTTTAGGAAAGGAACTTAATATTGCATTTATAACCAGTTCATAAAACGATGTTAATGACTTAAAATGGCAGCAATAACAAAACGGAAGGAAAGATCATATATTTTTTGTCATGTTATTCACAAAATAGGCTCATGAGGGTTACTAAATAAATTAGTAAATTCACCAAAAAAAAAAAAAAATACCAGTGATGTTGTTATTTTAGCAGCCATTGTTGTAAAATAAACTAAATAAAATGACTTTCTCTTTTACTCGTTCTACTGATTTTTCGAGGTTTTTTTTCATATATTTTAGTTGTTATTGTTCTTGATGTTCCATTGGCAGCAAACAATTTTGTTGCACAGTTTTAGCATGACTCTGGGTTAAATCGTGACTAAAGAACTCATCACGTCTTTTTCAAACAAACCGAGCTCATGAATACACCATTTACAACCTATCGAAATTTATGTACTCGCTCACTTGCTTCAGGTCTATTCAGATAAATGAAAGTGTCTGAGTTTTATTAACTGTGTATGAAAGGTTCGTGTGTTTAGTTTTATCTTTGAGTATGGGGACTATTTAGTGTGAACTGCATACGAAAAGGTGGCGGCTAGTCCTGTGCAGAATGAAATAAATGTATAGAGAGAAAAAACGTAAAAAGAAATTATAGTGTTGGCACTTTTAGAGCCACGTTTTGTTTTGTTTTTTTTTGCATTTCATTTCTGGTTTCTTTGCTTTTTGCCATTTTCAAACTTAATATTTCATTCGCTTCTTTGTTGGCTTAAATAATTATCTTGCGGAATGCTAAGGCAATCAATTTAACGGCAATGTAATTTGCTTGTTTCTATCTATATACATTGTTTATTTTACTGTCTCTTTATTTTCTAGATACTTTGGCTTTCTTTGCATGTTTGGTGTTGGCTGTTATTGGTGTTAATGTATTTTTGTTGTTGTTTATGTCGATGATGACAAAAAGATGAATTTTGTTTAAAGAAATAAAGAGTTTTCCAATTAGCAAATTTTACGAAACCACGATAAACATTCGTAATATCTTTTTTCGTATATATTAAGAAACATATCATAATATGTACGAAAAATACAAAAATGTTTGTTCATTATACCTTAAATAACTATAGTGAGAGAGGATATTATGCATTTGTGCTGTTATTTGTAACACCCAAAAATATTGATACTACACCCACTTTAAAGTTTTTAATCTGCTCAAAATTACTTTTTAAGTAGATTAAGCTATGTCCGTCTGTCTGTCCAAGTAAACTTTGTGGTCACGCTACAGATCACAATTTTAGAGATAATTGGATGAAATTTTGCACATACTATTCTACGATGAAGTCTATTGGAAGTGCTTGAAATCGGTCCATTATTTTACCTAGCTTACATACAACTGTACCCCCTGAGCAGGGCTCTTTAGCTCATCATTACGTTTAATGTTTTAGTATCTCTACAACAATCGACAGAACTGACAATTGCAGTAATGAACGGGCATTATTTGAACCTAGCCAATACAAAGTCCCCTTCAAAAAAGTCAATAATTAAGTAATAAACAGAGTTTTAAAATAATGTTTTTAAGTTAGATAAGTAGTTAGTTAGTTAGTTAGTAAGTTAGTAGTTAGTTAGTTAGTTAGTTAGTAGTTAGTCAGTTAGTTAGTAGTTAGTTAGTTAGTAGTTAGTTAGTTTAGTTAGTTAGTTAGTTAGTTAGTTAGTTAGTTAGTTAGTTAGTTAGTTAGTTAGTTAGTTAGTTAGTTAGTTAGTTAGTTAGTTAGTTAGTTAGTTAGTTAGTTAGTTAGTTAGTTAGTTAGTTAGTTAGTTAGTTAGTTAGTTAGTTAGTTAGTTAGTTAGTTAGTTAGTTAGTTAGTTAGTTAGTTAGTTAGTTAGTTAGTTAGTTAGTTAGTTAGTTAGTTAGTTAGTTAGTTAGTTAGTTAGTTAGTTAGTTAGTTAGTTAGTTAGTTAGTTAGTAGTTAGTTAGTTAGTTAGTTAGTTAGTTAGTTAGTTAGTTAGTTAGTTAGTTAGTTAGTTAGTTAGTTAGTTAGTTAGTTAGTTAGTAGTTAGTTAGTTAGTTAGTTAGTTAGTTAGTTAGTTAGTTAGTTAGTTAGTTAGTTAGTTAGTTAGTTAGTTAGTTAGTAGTTAGTTAGTTAGTTAGTTAGTAGTTAGTTAGTTAGTTAGTTAGTTAGTTAGTTAGTTAGTTAGTTAGTTAGTTAGTTAGTTAGTTAGTTAGTTAGTTAGTTAGTTAGTTAGTTAGTTAGTTAGTTAGTTAGTTAGTTAGTTAGTTAGTTAGTTAGTTAGTAGTTAGTTAGTTAGTTAGTTAGTTAGTTAGTTAGTTAGTTAGTTAGTTAGTTAGTTAGTTAGTTAGTTAGTTAGTTAGTTAGTTAGTTAGTTAGTTAGTTAGTTAGTTAGTAGTTAGTTAGTTAGTTAGTAGTTAGTTAGTTAGTTAGTTAGTTAGTTAGTTAGTTAGTTAGTTAGTTAGTTAGTTAGTTAGTTAGTTAGTTAGTTAGTTAGTTAGTTAGTTAGTTAGTAGTTAGTTAGTTAGTTAGTTAGTTAGTTAGTTAGTTAGTTAGTTAGTTAGTTAGTTAGTTAGTAGTTAGTTAGTTAGTTAGTTAGTTAGTTAGTTAGTTAGTTAGTTAGTTAGTTAGTTAGTTAGTTAGTAGTTAGTTAGTTAGTTAGTTAGTTAGTTAGTTAGTTAGTTAGTTAGTTAGTTAGTTAGTTAGTTAGTTAGTAGTTAGTTAGTTAGTTAGTTAGTTAGTTAGTTAGTTAGTTAGTTAGTTAGTTAGTTAGTTAGTTAGTTACATTCTTCATTGTTTACTTCGGTCAACCCGCCCTTATTTGAGAAGCCTTTATTTTAAGTCAGAATTGTTTCCATATTTTGCTCCTTAATATTGTTTCCTTTTCGTCCTAAAGAATAATTTTTTTTTTACATTTTCTGCATACACTTTACAATTTATCTTTTTAAATGAACAGTTCATGTTGACAGGAACGTGTCAGGTCATAAGGTTATTTGTGTAGTGTTAATTGCATATACCAAGTTTATATTGTTAATAAATTTACTATTATATTTTTATATTTATAAATTTTTCAGTTGTCAGTCCCATTGTGTTACTTAAATTTAATATCTTTTTGCTACTGATAATTGTTTAAATTGTATTTAATTGTTTATTACTAACTGAAATAACATAAATAATGTTATTACATTCAATTGACTGCAGAAAATAAAATGAAATGGACAACATTTCATTACCTTTTGATCTTTTAGTTAAATCTTATAAACTGACAATATGATGATAGGGTGACTCCAAAAATATATTGCTATAATAAATTAAAAAAAAAATTTAAATACAGTTGGGACATTCTAAAATAAAATTGGAAGCTTTTGAAATGTTTCAACTATTACAATGCATATGAGAATTGTTACTCTGCAGATTAAACAGCTTGAATAATAAATATCTATTATGTTCCGGAACTATGCGACTTATAAGATTTTCATCTTTTATAATTCCTTAATAACTGCACCACACTAATATTCTTTTTCATTCGTATTATCGAAAAAGCCTAAAAGAAAAATTGTTTTTATTAAATACTCTCATAAATTAAACAAACATTTAGTCTTAAGGGCAAATTATTTCGGACATAAAAATTCGCAAAATTAATTTAATTATAAAAGAAATCTTTTCTTTCTTTATGTACGTATAAAATTAAATGAATTTCAAAGAAAATAATAGATATATTTTTGTTTATTGTATATTTATTAAGAAGTTATTAAATAATAATGCTTGCAGTTTATTACAGTTTTATAATTGTAGCTAAAGGAGTTTTATTTTTTGATAAAAATATAAATTATTTAAGAGTTTTGTCTGATTAATTCTGATGCCTTTAGTAAAATACATCAGAATAAATTTTATGAAACTTTTAAATGTATATATTAGAGGTTAACTATATTTTGAAATTATAAATTGATTTACTATTGAAAAAGCTTTTAGCTGTGTTTGAAAAACTTTATTATATGAATCTAATTTTTTTAATATGAATCTAATTTTTTTAGATATCAGAGAACATCATTCCCCAACATGCACTTGTCCTTAATTTTTTGGTTATGATGATTTTACTAAAAATCCCAATAAAGTGACAAAAGCTTTTATGTATTTTGTGTACTGTTTTTTTTTTATATTTTGAAAATTTAAAAATATTTTTGTTTCAATAAAATAAACATAAATTTACACTTGTTTGTTGTCGACCAACAACAAGACCAGACAAATAATAATAAAATAAATAATATATTAATAAAATTGTCAACGATGAGATAAACATAGAATATAGATTCCTATCTGCAACTACAACATGTTAAAATAGCAGCAACAACAAAATGTTTAATTTTGTTTTAACTCACATAGTAAAAACAGCATCAATTAGTGTTAAAAATTATTTGTGGACATGATGTCGTTGTGTCAACAACAGTTAATAATAAAGACAACAAAAATAAAAAACCTAAAATGTAAAAAACTTATTTGAAACAAAATGCAAATGAATATTTTAGGAAAAAGTACAGATAATTTGGAATAAGAAAAGAGTTTGTTAAAAGCTTCAAACCAGAATTTTAAC
This sequence comes from Lucilia sericata, assembly GCF_015586225.1. Taxonomy (NCBI): domain Eukaryota; kingdom Metazoa; phylum Arthropoda; class Insecta; order Diptera; family Calliphoridae; genus Lucilia; species Lucilia sericata. Next base: position 42,920 of record NW_023994927.1, read on the forward strand.
CCCCGATATTAATTATAAATTTCTTATGAACTACCCTGGCTGGTTATTCTTTTGTGTCTATATATAACTATGTTTAATATTTTAAAGCTTTTTCTAGCAATTCTTGACATTTAGTAGACTCAACATTTTATTATTTAAAACTTAATTCAATTCCTTGAAAAACTTTTATTATGATTATGATTTTTTTTCTCCATCTTTAGCCACTTTTTTCGAATATCTTACACTTTTTTCTATTCTTTACTCTTACATTCATATTCATTTCATTTTACAATAGTTAAGTTTTGTTAAACTTTAGTTAAGTTTGGTTTAGTTTGATAGTTAAGTTGTTTTAGTTGTTGGTTTATAGTATGGTTATTATGATGGTGTTTAAACTTATTTTCTTATGCAAAAACTTATGAATATATTTAAACTTAAACAAAAAACTAACCGAGATAAAAACAAAAAAGAAATATATATATATGTATGTATATGAATCTATATGGGAAAAAAAAGCAAAAAGAACTCCATGGCAAGTAAAATGATCTGAAAACCACACTGACGTTAATAGTTCCAGGAATATTGTACGGGTACATTACCAAATGAATGTGAGCAAAGAAACGAAACAAAAAAGTATGAATGAATAAACTAAATAAAATTAAAATGAAAATAAAAACTAGAATATCTGTAATAACAACAATTGTTGTAAAAAACCATTCCGTCTGTAATGTAGAACGGAAGCAGCAAATACTTACAGAAGTACAAAAAAAAAACAAAAGCAAAAAATTGTATTAAATTGAATCTGTGCACATAAAGTCAGTTGTAATGTTGTTAAGTCCATTTAGGCATTTTTACACATCTTTTCGCATTGTTATTTCTTAGTTTTTTTTTGTTGTTTTCTTAAGCAAAGGATATTTTTTTTTATTTTCATAGAAAATTGAAATTCGAGACAAAGTGAAGAAAAGTTGTAGAGATAATGTTGTGATAGTAAGTAGAAGAAGTTTTTTATGTAACCTTACTTTTCAAACTAAACAAATGTCTTGGATAGATAGATAGATAGATAGATAGATAGATAGATAGATAGATAGATAGATAGATAGATAGATAGATAGATAGATAGATAGATAGATAGATAGATAGATAGATAGATAGATAGATAGATAGATAGATAGATAGATAGATAGATAGATAGATAGATAGATAGATAGATAATGTTTTCAAAATTTAAAAAAAATTATTACTTTTTTTTAAAAATATACTATGTGAAGTCTATGCAGGATCCGGCACTGCCGAATGATGCACTCTTATTTGTTTGAAATTCATCCATTTTTTATACCCTTCACCTTCGTGAGAAGAATATATATAAGTTTATTTTTCAGTTCATAATTTAAAAATATTAATTTTGTGACCTCATAAGGAACAAATACAATTTGTAATTCCGTACAGGTATCGAAGTCGGTTTAGCGATGTCCGCCTGTCTGTCTACGCAAACCCCCTTCTTTAGTTAAGTTTGTTTTCAAAAGTCTGTTTGTCTGTCTATCTGTCCGTCTGTATATTTGTTGAAATCAGTTTTCTGAAGACCCCAGATATCTTCGGGATCCAAATCTTCAACAATTCTATCAGACATGCTTTCCTATTTAAAATCAGCAAAATCCGTTCATAAATAACGACGATATGATCAAAAATCCGAGACAACCTCTAAAAATTTCATAAAAAATTTAAAATTTTCATGCATGCTTCGGCAGAGATTATAAACGAACAACAACACATATTATCATACGGTAAATTTTGTTATTGGAATTACTTGTTTATAAAAACAATGCAAAGAAAGAACAACAATTACGAATGAAGCAGTGTGTTGTTATTGATTAGAAACATGAAATTAAGTATGTGAAGCCCCGATTAAGTGAGAACACAGAAGAGGGGACTTTTTGGTACTTTTTCGTTGTACAAAAGGTACTTTTTGAATTTTCTTTAATATTGAACCTAGATTCATGAAATTAAGTATGTAGAGCCTGGACTATGTGAGAACATATAAAATGTGACTTTTTGATACTTTTTCGTGCTTCAAATGTACTTTTTGAATTTTATATAATAGTGAACCTAAAGACTAACGGCTGTATTTATAAAAACTTATTTTAGGTTTATTAAACAATTTTAGGCAAAATTCAGGAAAATCGTATTTATAAACGTGAAATAGCTTAAAACACCTTCAATAAACCATTGACAATTAGAAGAATTTTATTGTAGGCTCGACCCTTCTTTAAGCCAACAATAACTTGATTTTTAACAATTTTTTTCTCAGATAAAGATTTTTCGGGTAATTTTAGGTTGATTGCGAAAAGTATTTAGGGTTTCTTTTAAAATAAAATCTAAAAATTCTAATTTTAACGTTTACAAATTTGTAAATAAAATCCCAGAAAATTTTTAAACGATTATATTTTGAGGAAAAAACTTAAATCTAGGCATTATTGGATTAATGCATGAATATTTGACAATATTCTAATTTTCCAGCACTATTTTTAGGCAATTTGGAAATGCCCGTCTGTCAACCAAATGATGGACAAAATCATTTGATTTGGCTTTTTCAAAGTTTGTTGGTTAAATATAATGCCATAAAGTAATTAACCATTTAAATTATATTGATTAGTGTTATACTAATGCAAAATATATTCGCCGGCATTAAAATTAGTCAAATATCAAAGAAATTTATCAATATTTGCAAAAATTTATCAAAAATTACAAGGAAAATAAGTAAAAATAAGAAAATGTGTCATAGTGATGTATATTTTGTCGCAAAATATCCGTTATTCGGATACTTTTAATAATAATTAGAAATTATATGTTATATTTATACATCTGAACTAAATAGACATTTATTAAAGCCATATATATATTTATTTTTCTTAAAAGTTTGTTTTTATTGTCAAAAATCTATTATAAACAAAAATATGAAATTAAGAAAACCGAATCAACGAATATTTTATCCTAATTGTACGCAACACTAACACATAAAATGACAGCCATATTGCACAGTGCTGCCAACTTAAACATAAATCAGCACAATAGTTAATATACGTTTATTATTTGTTTATGAATATCACAATTTTATTAATGGTTTTTAAGGCTAAAGTGTGCTTTAACTATTGAGTGCATTAAAAGCAAAATAAGATTTTTTTATAAATACAAGCGTAAATAATTTCAGCATATAGGGCCCGGAGTAAGTGGGAAATATAAAAGTGGTCTTTTTGGTACTTTATCGTTCTTTAAAAGGAGCTTTTTGAATTTTCTATAATATTGAACCTAGAAGTATTATATTAAGCATGTAGGGCCCGGAGTAAATGATAAAATATAAAAGGGGATTTTTTGGTACTTCGCTCTTCAAAAGGTACTTTTTGAATTTTCTATTTCTATAATATTGAACCTAGAAACATGAAATTAAGTATGTATGGCCCGGATTAAAAGAGAACATATAAAAGGGGACTTTTTGGTACTCTTTCGTTCTTCAAAAGGTACTTTTCATAGTATTGAATCTAGAAACATATAAAATCAAAATTTTTTGATATTTTGTAATAAAATATGTACTGGCTGCTTTTGTTTAACACACTATGATGAAGGGTATATAAGATTCGGCATGGCCGAATATAGAACTTTTACTTGTTTTAGTTTAATAACATTTTTAAAAACAATTATTTATTTATTTGGTTATTTAGACAATTTATTTAAAATTTTATACACAACTGCAGTTCATTTATAATTAACAAAATTATCAAGTTTAGAAATGTTAGAAAAATAAACATATTTGTATCCAAAATATATTTTAAATTATTTTTAAATATTGTAACAATTGATTCACAATCATCAATAGTTTTAAATTTTTATGATAAATAATATTACAACAGTAAAAACTCAAACACTAAAAAATCGGATTTGTGTAAAGAGAGTTTTAGACAGAATGCGTTATTAAAACACATGACTGTATTTAAATTTAAATTTAACTAAAGTATTTATTTTCCATATAAATATATGTACATATGTGTGCAATTTGTTTAATTTGTTTAACATAACCAAATAACATAGTAACAACAATTAAATCTAGCATAAAAGTTGGATATTTTTATTGCATTTTTAATTTAGTTGCAATCAATCAGTGGGAATCTGTTGTATTTAGGTCAATGTTTGTTGGTTTATATTTATTTCTGTTATTTTATTGATACAATGCTTTTATGTCTGGTTACTAATAAACCACTAGGTTAAAAAAAAGTAAACTATTTTACCACTTTCATACATACATATTAGTGTAGTGTGCAATTGTATAAATTTAAATGTTATCAGTGATTGTTTTCTCATTCAGTTGCAGCAGCACATGAGAGTTTAAATTTTATTTTAATTATGTGGTGGAGTCTTAAAATGAATGCACACTAAATACTAATTAAATTTGCTGTATTTTTTGTTTTGTTATAAAAATTTACCTACTAATAGATTATTTTTATGAGATTTTTGTAATTGCAAACCTTTTGGAGGGATTGCAATTGTGGCTAGTAGTTGTTATATATTGAAATATTGGTTGATAGGAAAACAGTAATCTCATGTTTAAAAACCAAAATTTTCGATTTTTTAAATAATAAAGCATTAAATCATAAAAACCTCACATTTATCAGAAAAAGCTTGTTTTAGTCTAAGGGCCTTATTCATAACAATTTATCAAAGGTTTATAAGACAATTTTTCATACAAAATTTTATTACAACTTTGCTTTTATCATAAAAAGAAAACATAACATATTTTCCACCAAAAACAACGTGTTTTTAAACTTTTACTACCTTATTCATTAACAAATATTAAAGGTTTATCGAACAAATTTAGTATAAAAATGTTATTTATAAACCTTTGACAAAAGTTTATGAATAAGAATTTTTCTTGATTATTTGTGCAAGTATTATAATTTGTTATAAATACAGTTTAAAATACACTGTTATAACAATTTCAGAAATTCGAAGTTCGAAGAAACACAAAACTCTTCTTCCAACTCCAACTAGCGAAGACACCAACCATTTGTTTCGTACGAAATAATGGGAATAAGTAACTTGTTTGTTCTTTTAGCGAAGACATTCACATTGCATCAGTTGCTTTCAAACTGTGAATTATTAACAAAATTTAATGGCTTTCCTAACATCGAAATGTCGACATTTTTTCTGACAAATTGTGAAATATGCTTTAAAAAACTCGAAATATGCCTTAAATATGCTATTTCAATAATAACATGCTAAATTATGCTATTATAGGTAAATATTCTATAAAAAGTCGATGTCAGTATTCTTAGATTGTTCTGAAATGTGGAAAACACTTCCTAAACTATAACCTTAACCTACATCAAAATTTTGGTTCGCAGTATAAGCTATGTGTCTGCTTCCTTTCCGGATGCAAATTTGACTAAAACTGGTTTGAACAAAGTTGACTTCCAAGTATGACTCCTTGCCTGTCCTAATTAATATGGTAAAATTGTGGCAACTTTGAAATTTGTTTTAAGCAAACTGGATTTGTTTCAGCAGTATTTCAATTTATTATCCTATAAGTATTAACTGCCACCACTAATATGAATCCTTGGCATGTGGACTGTTAGTTTTAGTATGTTATAGTAAAAATCATTATAGTCCTTTGCTAGACTTTTGTTAAACTAAAAATTATTGAACTAAAAATGATAGGCTGCAGTACAAAATTGTAATTTTAATTTGTGTAATTTCGCTGCTACTCAACACCAGAGGCCTCCCGTGTTCATTTATATAAGGTGTTACCAGCAATTCACAGTTTATTTCCGTTACAATTTAAATGTTTTTAAAACATCTTAACTGTGGAAATAACGATAACTTCTTAATTGTGAAAAAACTTAAACATTTATAGTCTAGTCTATAGTCTAGTCTATAGTCTAGTCTATAGTCTAGTCTATAGTCTAGTCTGTAGTCTAGTCTATAGTCTAGTCTATAGTCTAGTCTATAGTCTAGTCTATAGTCTAGTCTATAGTCTAGTCTATAGTCTAGTCTATAGTCTAGTCTATAGTCTAGTCTATAGTCTAGTCTATAGTCTAGTCTATAGTCTAGTCTATAGTCTAGTCTATAGTCTAGTCTATAGTCTAGTCTATAGTCTAGTCTATAGTCTAGTCTATAGTCTAGTCTATAGTCTAGTCTATAGTCTAGTCTATAGTCTAGTCTATAGTCTAGTCTATAGTCTAGTCTATAGTCTAGTCTATAGTCTAGTCTATAGTCTAGTCTATAGTCTAGTCTATAGTCTAGTCTATAGTCTAGTCTATAGTCTAGTCTATAGTCTAGTCTATAGTCTAGTCTATAGTCTAGTCTATAGTCTAGTCTATAGTCTAGTCTATAGTCTAGTCTATAGTCTAGTCTATAGTATAGTCTATAGTCTAGTCTATAGTCTAGTCTATAGTCTTGTCTATAGTCTAGTCTATAGTCTAGTCTATAGTCTAGTCTATAGTCTAGTCTATAGTCTAGTCTATAGTCTAGTCTATAGTCTAGTCTATAGTCTAGTCTATAGTCTAGTCTATAGTCTAGTCTATAGTCTAGTCTATAGTCTAGTCTATAGTCTAGTCTATAGTCTAGTCTATAGTCTAGTCTATAGTCTAGTCTATAGTCTAGTCTATAGTCTAGTCTATAGTCTAGTCTATAGTCTAGTCTATAGTCTAGTCTATAGTCTAGTCTATAGTCTAGTCTATAGTCTAGTCTATAGTCTAGTCTATAGTCTAGTCTATAGTCTAGTCTATAGTCTAGTCTATAGTCTAGTCTATAGTCTAGTCTATAGTCTAGTCTATAGTCTAGTCTATAGTCTAGTCTATAGTCTAGTCTATAGTCTAGTCTATAGTCTAGTCTATAGTCTAGTCTATAGTCTAGTCTATAGTCTAGTCTATAGTCTAGTCTATAGTCTAGTCTATAGTCTAGTCTAAGGTCTCGTCTATAGTCTAGTCTATAGTCTAGTCTATAGTCTATAGTCTAGTCTATAGTCTAGTCTATAGTCTAGTCTATAGTCTAGTCTATAGTCTAGTCTATAGTCTAGTCTATAGTCTAGCCTATAGTCTAGTCTATAGTCTAGTCTATAGTCTAGTCTATAGTCTAGTCTATAGTCTAGTCTATAGTCTAGTCTATAGTCTAGTCTATAGTCTAGTCTATAGTCTAGTCTATAGTCTAGTCTATAGTCTATAGTCTAGTCTATAGTCTAGTCTATAGTCTAGTCTATAGTCTAGTCTATAGTCTAGTCTATAGTCTAGTCTATAGTCTAGTCTATAGTCTAGTCTATAGTCTAGTCTATAGTCTAGTCTATAGTCTAGTCTATAGTCTAGTCTATAGTCTAGTCTATAGTCTAGTCTATAGTCTAGTCTATAGTCTAGTCTATAGTCTAGATAGTAGTTTATAGTCTAGTTATAGTCTAGTCTATAGTCTAGTCTATAGTCTAGTCTATAGTCTAGTCTATAGTCTAGTCTATAGTCTAGTCTATAGTCTAGTCTATAGTCTAGTCTATAGTCTAGTCTATAGTCTAGTCTATAGTCTAGTCTATAGTCTAGTCTATAGTCTAGTCTATAGTCTAGTCTATAGTCTAGTCTATAGTCTAGTCTATAGTCTAGTCTATAGTCTAGTCTATAGTCTAGTCTATAGTCTAGTCTATAGTCTAGTCTATAGTCTAGTCTATAGTCTAGTCTATAGTCTAGTCTATAGTCTAGTCTATAGTCTAGTCTATAGTCTAGTCTATAGTCTAGTCTATAGTCTAGTCTACTAGTCTAGTCTATAGTCCTAGTCTATAGTCTAGTCTATAGTCTAGTCTATAGTCTAGTCTATAGTCTAGTCTATAGTCTAGTCTATAGTCTAGTCTATAGTCTAGTCTATAGTCTAGTCTATAGTCTAGTCTATAGTCTAGTCTATAGTCTAGTCTATAGTCTAGTCTATAGTCTAGTCTATAGTCTAGTCTATAGTCTAGCTATAGTCTAGTCTATAGTCTAGTCTATAGTCTAGTCTATAGTCTAGTCTATAGTCTAGTCTATAGTCTAGTCTATAGTCTAGTCTATAGTCTAGTCTATAGTCTAGTCTATAGTCTAGTCTATAGTCTAGTCTATTAGTCTAGTCTATAGTCGAGTCTATAGTCTAGTCTATAGTCTAGTCTATAGTCTAGTCTAAGTCTGTCTATAGTCTAGTCTATAGTCTAGTCTATAGTCTAGTCTATAGTCTAGTCTATAGTCTAGTCTATAGTCTAGTCTATAGTCTTAGTCTATAGTCTAGTCTATAGTCTAGTCTATAGTCCTAGTCTATAGTCTAGTCTATAGTCTAGTCTATAGTCTAGTCTATAGTCTAGTCTATAGTCTAGTCTATAGTCTAGTCTATAGTCTAGTCTATAGTCTAGTCTATAGTCTAGTCTATAGTCTAGTCTATAGTCTAGTCTATAGTCTAGTCTATAGTCTAGTCTAGTCTAGTCTATAGTCTAGTCTATAGTCTAGTCTATAGTCTAGTCTATAGTCTAGTCTATAGTCTAGTCTATAGTCTAGTCTATAGTCTAGTCTATAGTCTAGTCTATAGTCTAGTCTTTAGTCTAGTCTATAGTCTAGTCTATAGTCTAGTCTATAGTCTAGTCTATAGTCTAGTCTATAGTCTAGTCTATAGTCTAGTCTATAGTCTAGTCTATAGTCTAGTCTATAGTCTAGTCTATAGTCTAGTCTATAGTCTAGTTATAGTCTAGTCTATAGTCTAGTCTATAGTCTAGTCTAAAGTCTAGTCTATAGTCTAGTCTAAAGTGTAGTCTATAGTCAAGTATAAAGTCTAGTCTATAATCATCTCACGAAGAATAGTTATGTAGTTTCTTGCCTCTCCTGTAAAATTTACAAAAGAGGACTTGTCACTTTTGCGTACTAAGCTAACGATATGTTGAAATTTATTCTATGATCAAATGAACATACACATTTTAAGTATTTGTACATTTTTTCCAGTTTAAATTATTTTGTGTTTAAAAATGTCTAAACAAACATATCCTCTAAATAAAACAAATTCCTCAAAATCCTAATTGAAAACAACTATAAGTTGATTCTAGGCGCCAATGACAAAACCAATTATTTAAATAAAACTACAAAATCTGCTTTTTATTTAAATATTCATAATAATTAGGATTTCCTTTAAAATTTAGACAAATTTTAATTTAAAACTAATTTTAATATTCATAAGCATAAACATAGTTTCCTTTATGTCACCAAGACGTATCTTTCTCTCCGACTGGCGTCTAAGTGTCAGTTGTAATAGTGTCTTAAATTGTTATAATTTCTTAAATGCGTCAATTTTGTAAAGAATGTGCAGCATGCATGAGTCTGTTGCGTCTTTATAATTGAGTTATAAACCAAAAACATGTGGTTCGTTAAATAACACGCTTTTTTCTAAAAATAATATTCAATTTTGAGTGCATTTAATAATTATGAAAAAAATAAAATAAAAATAGTTTTTAAAATTAGTTTTCCACGCCTCAGTTGTAATTACAATTGGGCATGAATGTAAACACATTAAACTAAAATAAAAATGTAATTGTTTGGTTGTAGTTGAGGAATCGAGCACTCTACTTGCTATTAAAGAGTTATCATATAATCAGTTCCTGACGAAGAGATATTTCAGTATTGAAAACCATTCCCAATTAAATTTTAAATTGATTTTATATTTAAAAAGTTTCTTCAGAATAATACCTTATTTTCCTGGAAAATTTTCCATTTTTAGATTCTTGAACAGGAACCTAGTGAGTTTGCTAATAATACTCGGCCAGTGCTGTGGTACTTGTTTAAATATAAACAAAAAGTTATTCTTAAACAACAAGTTATTCCTTATCAATGGAAATGATAACAAGATCTGAAGTAGTACCTATGTAAGTTTGTGTGTTTTTCAAAACTTTTCTTGAACAAGTTCCAAAACTGGTATCACAACCTTTCTATTAAATATTCGCTCTATAACGCTTCCATAGTATCATTTCCGAAATTAAGTGATAATTATTAATAAGAATGATTTGTCTCAAGTTCAAACCGAAGAAACTAAATCCATTCATTTAGACTAGTAAAGGCACTAATAAACTTTTTTATTGCTCCTCAATTTAATTCCGAATATAATTTTTTCAAATATTATAACAACTTGCTAAACAATATAAAATTGAGAATCCTTCATTAATACAACTGTTCTCGAACGTTCGCAGACATCTAGGGCCTACCAATAAGGTATCGGTAAGAGTTCCGAAAAAAAGTTTTTATAAAAGCAATACCGCATTCCAAACCATAGAATGGTATTTAGAATTAAATTAGTTTATACTCGTTCCAGAACATATGTGGGGATCCGAGAAATTGTATACTTTTCTCATGGCATTAGGTTAGTAAGTTTGAAAGGAAGATGTATTTTCATACATCGAATCCAAAGAAATACACCTAGACCTATATCGGGCCTGTTGTGCACTCTCAGATGTGAATCGAACCCACGTCTTCCGGTCCGGTCTAACTACTGACCTACTGGAGGTCACACCGACCGATTCATTGATTTAATACATATAGTCGAAAATGTAATTGAGAAATGGATCCATTCTAAATTAATTATAATCAGTCCATAATTAGCCCCTAGACAAGTCCATTCCTCTGTCTGTTGAAAGTACGAAAGAACCCATATCAAAAGAGTTCTAAAATTTTCATTAAAAAATCCCTCTCTTTTGTCACGGTTTGTTTGCAAAATAGCTAGTAACGTCCCCCGCCGTCATACAATTTAATATTTTCTTTAAAGTATGGCTGATATCGGGCCATATTTCAGCTACATAAGTCCAACACAAGGTCTCATTCATTCAATTTACATTTCTTTTTAAAGTATGTCAGTTATCGGGCCATATTTGATTTAAGTCCCACCCTAGGTCTCATTCAGACAACTGGCATAAAAATATCATGTTTTTTGTGTTTTATAATATCGAGAATCTCTATTAAATTTCATTATAATCAGTCCATAATTGGACCTACTCTTTACATTACACATTCCAAAGAAAATAGTATATTAAAAAAAAACTCCAACAAAAAATTATTATTTTAAAAACTGTTTTAAATTTTAAAGAGTTCGGGGTCTAATTGGTCGTAATTTCTATAGGAAACCTTCTTCCAAATATCACCCAGATGTTCATATTAATAACGATATAGGATAATAAGTAATAAAGATTATAGTTTGTCTCTGAGATTATTTAAATATATCAACTGATGGAAACTTGGTGAGAAGTACTCTCCAAAAAAAGAGTAATCCGTACTCAAATCAATCCGGAACGGTTTGAGGACTACGGTAAGAACGGGTTTCCTTTCCTTCCTTAGTGGTGTACCAACAGTTCCTTAGCACTTATCATTTAAAACTTAATCGAGAAAAATAATCTTTAGTCACCTACACGTGTGATTATTTAGAACATCTTCCTCAAGTCTTCCTTCATAATCATATGAAAATGACATTGTCAAGTTGATGAGCACATTTTATCTTCATATTTTTTTTTAACTTTTTTATGATAAAATTATTAAAAAAACACACATTTGCATTCAATTATAAAATTAAAATTATATGTCAGCTGTGTTGGCTGCAAGATTTATATTTAAATGCCTCAATGCAACAGCCTAACGAAAAAAAATATATAATAATTTTTTAACATTTACACACACAATACAAAAAAAAATATAAAATATTATTTTAAGGTGTTAAAGGGGGAGAAGACACTATTTATAAAAACTATAGTCTTACAAAACACCCTACCTCCTCCTTTTTCTCATGTGTTATCTGTCTTGTCTGCTGTAATTTAAAAGGCTTGTAGAGACTAATTAAATGGTGGGACACGTTGGTTGTTTTCATGATTTGCCTGCCAGACTGACTCTACACTTTCATTCAATATTTCTCTTTTTTTTTTGAAAATTGTTTTTTTTTTTTTTGTATAAAGCGGCTTCACTTCAATGTCTTGTCTCACTGTCAAATTGACATATTGTCATTCATGTCAGCAGTGTTGCATTTAAAATTATGACAGTTTTATTTGATGTTTTATTGTGATTTATATTTGTATATATTTAAGTATTATATTTTGTTGTAAAGAGTTATCACTACTGCAGCATACTCAACTTATGAAAAAAGGTGTTCGATGTTTAAATTTCCCCCTTTTTGTTTCTGAACTAATTAAAGGGGCGGCGGTTGTTGTTAATTTATTATAGAATTCTTCTTTTTGAAAAAAAAAAAAAACAAATAAAAAAACATTTATTTTGGTTTTAATAATTTGTGATTTTATTTCTGCTTTTTGTGGAGGCCTCTGTTAGGCAGATGTTTGACGTCAATTTAATTTGTAGTTAAAGGATTAGTTTTTGTCATCTTTTGTATATAAATTGGCTTTTAAAGCTTTTCACTTTTTTGTGTTTTTGTTGTTTGAGAAGGTGGGCATATAAATTAGTCGTCATTACATTAAATGACATTTTTCTTTGACAACTTAATTTGTTTGAAAGAGATTTTTGTGTGTGCGTTTTGAAGAGAAATTTCTTTTTTTATAAGATATATGAAAGAGGATTTTAACAATCGTGACCCTTTCAAATACATTTTTGAAATATCTTACATATGGGAGTTGGAGGAGATTTACTGCACTAAGTACCTATGGCGAAGTGTAGGGCGCCATTATTCAAATATTCGGGTTTAATTTTGATCGATTAATTTGACATAACAGTTATTTAACGTTTTATCTTTAAAACTTCAGAGTAAACTCTTAAGAACTCGTTTAACTCGCTTGTAACTTTGTTAAAACACATTTAAATGGAAAATGGAGCTTATTCTTTGATTTCCATGTTTTCTTTAAATTTTTTTGGTTTATTTCGATCTTTGAAAAATCATCTTAATTTTAACAAAAACCAAAGATAAATGTATTAAATTACTTCTAAAAGAACATCTATTCATAATCGTGTAAATTATAGACATATTTTCCATAATATATTTATTTTCATCATTATAAACCATTACTTTTTATTTTATCATTCATATACAAACAACAACCGACAAAAAAAAAACTAAAAATAATGATTAAACAATAATGCCCGAAAACAAGGATAATACAAACTCCAACAAACAATATAAAAAAATATATTAATGCTAAACATTAGACAAGACGTTGGTCATGAGATGTGGAGTAAAAAAGAATAACAAATTATGTTTTAACACGAAACTTAAACAAAAGCAACAATATTTAGCAAAAAATCCAAAAAAAAAGAAAGGAAAACAAAACTTAACAACAACCTACGCAAAGCTAAGGAAACAGGGATGGTATTCATTGCTTTCATACAAAATGAGAGAGAAAAAACCATAAACAGCTATGAAATAAATAAACTACAAAAACCAACAACAATAATGGCAAACATATCACATTACTCTGATATAATGCTGAAGACACATTCAAACATAAATATTCTTTTGGAACGCAGTGAAATCTTACGACCAGATCATATTATACGTAAACAAAAGGGTAAGGGATTTTTGTACTTATTAAGTACTTAATGGTGTTTTAGGAAAAGTACTTTTTTGTGTTTGAAGCAGGCGAACAAGAGCTCAATTGAGATACATTCTTTTTCGCAATAGACTAGTTCATGAACTCTCTAATCCACTAATATATAGCCTAGTCCATACACCAGTCAACAGACTAGTCCATAGGTTAATCTATAGACTAGCTTATAGATAAATTTGTGGACTAGTTTTCAGACAACTCAATTCCTTTACTTGTTCAAAAACTAGTCAATAAACTATTCGGGAGAGTAGCTAATAGACTTGTACATAGACAAGTCAACAGAACAGTGCATAAACTAGTCAAAAGATTTATTAGTTGACTAGTTTAAAGACAAATTATTCCTTCGACTACTTTATAGACTTTAACAGAATAGTCCATATATAGGTTAGTCCATAGACTTATCAGTAGACTAGTTAACAGACAAGTCTATTCCTTAGACTATTAGTCAATAGATTAGCCCAAAGACTAGTCAATAGAATAGTTCATAGACTAGTCCGAAGATTAGTCAATAGACTAGTCCATAGACTAGTCAATAGACTAGTCAATAGACTAGTTCAAAGACTAGTCAATAGACTAATCCATAGAGAAGTAGATAGACTAGTCCAAAGACTTGTCCAAAGACTAGTCCAAAGCCTAGTCCATATACTTGTCCAAAGACTAGTCAATAAACTAGTCCAATGACTAGTCAATAGACTAGTCAATAGGCTTGTCCATAGACTAGTCAATAGGCTTGTCCATAGACTAGTCAATAGGCTTGTCCATAGACTAGTCAATAGGCTTGTCCATAGACTAGTCAATAGGCTTGTCCATAGACTAGTCCATATAGACTAGTCAATAGACTAGTCCATAGACTATTCAATAGTCTAATATTTAGACTACCTTATAGCCTAGCAAATAGACTAGTCAATGGACTACTGCATAGACTAGATTAGTCAATGGATTACTCAACAGACTAGATTAATCAATGGACTACTCCATAGACTAGTCACTAGAATTGCTCAAAGACTAGTCAAGGACTAGTTCATAGACTAGTCCATAGACTAGTCGATAGAAGAGTCAATAGACTAATTCATAGACTAGTCCATAGATTAGTCAAGAGACTAGTCCATAGACTAGTTCAAAGACTACTCAATAGACTAGTTCAAAGACTAGTCAATAGAGTAATACATAAGGAAGTAGATAGACTAGTCAATAGATTAGTCCACAGACTAGTCAATAGGCTTGTAGATAGACTAGTCAATAGACTAGTCCAATGACTAGTCAATAGACTAGTCCCTAGACTATACAATAGACTAGTCAATTAAATTCAATAGACTAGTCAATTGACTATTCAATAGACTAGTCAATAGTCTAATCTTTAGACTACCTTATAGTCTAGCAAATAGACTAGTGAATGGACTACTCCATAGACTAGATTAATCAATACGCTAGTCGATAGGTTAGTCCATAGACTAAACTATAGGCTTGTCCCGGGGGTACTTAATAGACCATTCCATAGACTAGCCAATAGACTATTCCATAGACTAGGCTATAGACTAAACTATAGGTAAAATTGTGTAATTGATATAATTTCCCTTATTACCAACAAGAATAATATGCAAAAAGGTACCTAAAATTGTGTGTAATTATAACCAACACTACAACCAATACCAACAACAATACAAAAAAAGCTATGAATAAATTCTTTTCTGGTACTCGTAGACAAGAAAAATCTTTTTTTTTTCTACCAGCTGATTGTGAAGGCGTATAAAATGATAAAAATAAATGTTGATGATGTTAAGCCTCATCATCATCTTCTTCTGTTAAATGTCCTTTAACAAAAGAACTTCAACTAAAAGAATAAATATTAAGCAAGTGTGGCTTTTCCCAGCCCTCAAAAATGAATAAAAGAAAAAAACCAAAGAGCAACCAGTGTTACAATGAGAAACATCAGGTGAACTAAATGTTTAGATCTTGTGTGTTTCGGTGTTTTTTTTGGGAGGGCATGACTTGTTTGTTACTCCTTCGTATTGTGGCAATATTACAAAAACCTAAAGAAAAAAACAACAGACGTGTGCTGCTAAGATCACATAACATTATTGTTGCACGTGACCACAAGTCGAGCACTACTATTTATAGGCTGGTGGTAGTCTGAGTGACTAACTGAATGAATGACTGGTGTTACTTACAAACTGATATGGCACGTTTTTTCTTATGGCCTTTTTGCTTGTGCTGATGCAGAGTATTTTGTTTGTTTTTTGGAAATTTTATTTAAAGCAATTCAGTTGCTTTAAAACAATTTTATGCTTATTATCCGAATAAGGGCTTAACGATTAACTTGAAAAGCATTTGACAAATTATGTTCCAACCAACAGCAAAAAAAATGTACTTTCTGGCACACAAACACACACACACTCATGTTCACAAAATAATCGATATCGCCTTGCCAGCCATACGATTTCAATTATTCAAAAAAGAAGCCTGAGGTTAAATTAAAAAAAAAGAATAAAGAAATACATGTCACCACATGTTTCGTTATGATTTCTGTTTCTTTAATGGGAGGTATTGTTTTTGAAAATATTTTGTCTTTTATTTTGTTTTATTTAAATTTTTGCTTACGGCTTTGGTAAAAAACTAAATCTAAATGCATATGTTTTGATAACATTTTATTGTTAATGCCTTGAAAGGTTGTGACACTTTATTTTCCGGTTTTAGATTTTGAATTTATTTGTTAAAAATCCTTCTCTTTGTTGTATTTTGAATTTGTTCTTGAACTGTGTGTTAATATTATCCTTTGTTTTCAATTCATTTGTTTTTAATTAGCGCTATATCCTTTCAAATATTTGTCAATGCAAAATTACAAATTCCCTCCCAAAATTATAATTGTGGAACAAGGCAGCTGAGGCATTTTACAAAACTAGCGTCAACCAACAAACAAACAAACAAAGTAACTAACTAACTAACTAACTAACTAACTAACTAACTAACTAACTAACTAACTAACTAACTAACTAACTACTAACTAACTAACTAACTACTAACTAACTAACTAACTAACTAACTAACTAACTAACTACTAACTAACTAACTAACTAACTAACTAACTAACTAACTAACTAACTAACTAACTACTAACTAACTAACTACTAACTAACTAACTAACTAACTAACTAACTAACTAACTAACTACTAACTAACTAACTAACTAACTAACTAACTAACTAACTAACTAACTAACTAACTAACTAACTAACTAACTAACTACTAACTAACTAACTAACTAACTAACTACTAACTAACTAACTAACTAACTAACTAACTAACTAACTAACTAACTAACTAACTAACTAACTAACTAACTAACTAACTAACTAACTAACTAACTAACTAACTAACTAACTAACTAACTAACTAACTAACTAACTAACTAACTAACTAACTAACTAACTAACTAACTAACTAACTAACTAACTAACTAACTAACTAACTAACTAACTAACTAACTAACTAACTAACTAACTAACTAACTAACTAACTAACTAACTAACTAACTAACTAACTAACTAACTACTAACTAACTAACTAACTAACTAACTAACTAACTAACTAACTAACTAACTAACTAACTAACTAACTAACTAACTAACTAACTAACTAACTAACTAACTAACTAACTAACTAACTAACTAACTAACTAACTAACTAACTAACTAACTAACTAACTAACTAACTAACTAACTAACTAACTAACTAACTAACTAACTAACTAACTAACTAACTAACTAACTAACTAACTAACTAACTAACTAACTAACTAACTAACTAACTAACTAACTAACTAACTAACTAACTAACTAACTAACTAACTAACTAACTAACTAACTAACTAACTAACTAACTAACTAACTAACTAACTAACTAACTAACTAACTAACTAACTAACTAACTAACTAACTAACTAACTAACTAACTAACTAACTAACTAACTAACTAACTAACTAACTAACTAACTAACTAACTAACTAACTAACTAACTAACTAACTAACTAACTAACTAACTAACTAACTAACTAACTAACTAACTAACTAACTACTAACTAACTAACTAACTAACTAACTAACTAACTAACTAACTAACTAACTAACTAACTAACTAACTAACTAACTAACTAACTAACTAACTAACTAACTAACTAACTAACTAACTAACTAACTAACTAACTAACTAACTAACTAACTAACTAACTAACTAACTAACTAACTAACTAACTAACTAACTAACTAACTAACTAACTAACTAACTAACTAACTAACTAACTAACTAACTAACTAACTAAATAACTAACTAACTAACTAACTAACTAACTAACTAAATACTAACTAACTAATTAATTAACTAACTAACTAACTAACTAACTAACTAACTAACTAACATAATTTCTCTGGAAGAATTTGATCCATTCAATATATTTCCACTTTATTCTAGGCATAATTTCTTTGGGAAGACTTGATTTGTTCTACTTAGACATATTTTCTCTATAAAAAGTTGATATATTTTAAACATCTTTCCTCTGCAAAAAGCTGATCTGTTCTAGATATCTTTTCTCTGAAAAAACTTGTTCTAATCTAAACATCTTCCCACTGGAATCTATACTCTCTTGATCTATTCTAGACATAATTTTTCTGAGATAACTTGATATGTATTAGGCAACTAAAGAATCTATTCTAATTTTCTCTGTGAACACGTGATCTTTATAGTTTTATAAAATAAAACTTTTTGTCTAATACTACAAATTTCCGCTATGAATGAAATTAAGTTGCCTTTAGCTGCCCTTAATAACATATGTCTGTAAGTTGAAAATTTTACAGAACTCTTAGAAATTCAGAGGTAAAATGTTTGCTTAAAATCTCTAGTGTATATGATTTTAATAATTTTATATTTTCTTAGCGTGGATTCCACAAATCTATGTCTAAATTCATACGAATCCATGATAAACTAAAGAACCCCTTTATAATCAGTATAAACAAACTGAAAATGAGCTTATCTTAAATCTCGTTTAAAATATCTTTTTACATAATTGATATTATTGTGTATAAAGGTTAATTTAGATTTAAGACAAACGAACCAAAAACATTCGTTGAAAAAAACACAACATTTGTTGTACAATGTACTCATCGTATGAGGATTGTCTTGAAGGTCATAAATATACCCGAAAAAGAAAAAAAAACAAATGACTTCAATACCTACAGACACAGATACTGTGGCATACCAAAGAAAAAAATAATTTCTTCAGATTTGGTCATGAGACAGATCATTCTTTCTTTTTTTCTTCTTCTTAGCCATAAAGGTATTCAAAGATATTTATTCCTTGTATTCGAAACTATATTTTATGTTAATTTTGATTTTATTTTTGGGAAAATGAAAAAAAAAATATCAAAATGTCAACAAATATTTAGTTACGTACAATTCATGAATGTATGTATTTCTCTTATTCTTAGAATTGATATGAGGATCATCATGAGATATTGAGAACAGCAAATAACCTAAGAAATCTTTAATTTTGAAGATCTTGTTATATTCCAAACATGTTAACTTGGTCTTTAGCATGTCTTTAAGGTATTCTTAAGTATATGTATGTATGTAGTATGTATGATTGGTAATGTTTGTGTATGTGACAGGATGGTTGACATAATAAATAATGTTTTAAACATGAAAACCAACTCATTAATAATTGTAATGATTTCGAATTGAAATATTTGTCTAGAGATTGACATTTTCGAAAGAATTACAGTGCATGGCAGTTAACAAATTCCTTATTTTTTTTAATAATAACATCAGTTTTTATTTTAATTTAAAATTTTTATTAATATTTTGAGTAGTTTTATATAACATGATTTTTATTTATTTTTTTCACACAATAATTAATGAACTTAATAATAAAAAAATTTAACAAATTTGTTTTTTTTTTTAATTTTTACAAAATTATTTTTTTAAATCTTATTTGTATACTTATGTTGTTTTCAAATTGCACATTTTATGTTAATTTTTTGCTATAAGTTTTATATATTTTTTAGAAAAATATTAAGACTTATTAATTGTTTTAAACAAAATTTATAAATATTATAAATTATTGGGAAAATGTAAAGTGTAACGATTTTAAGTCACATTGACAAAATCAATTTTGCATTCTGGGGTATCATGTTCTTAATACACAGGCCGAAAAGATTTGAAAAAAATTTGAAACTCTTAGACTTTTCTAAAGGATTGAATCGCACTGACCTCAGATTTTCTCCATCACATCTGAGATTTGAGAAATTTAAAAAACACTATTTTTGAATCCATTTTCAATATAAAATATCGCTGATCAACAGATAAGAAAAATTGCATCCTATATATACATATATATAATATTTTAGAAAATTTTCATTCTTCTAGTTCCTTTCCGCTGAACCTTCTTTCTTTATGTAATAATTTAAGAACATTTAATTCTTTAGCATTCTTTTCTCTGGATAATATTTCTACTATTGGAAACAGAAGAATGGAAATATATAGATTGTTCAAGATTCCTTTGAGGACCTAATATATTTTGTCTACTTCCGATACCAAACATTTCTGTCAGTATATAGAGATATCGGAAGAAGATGCTGTATGTGCTATATAGGCCAAAATATACCTAATTTGATAGAGGATTTTTTAAACTACTAGCTTATACTGGATGCCGAAATTCGTGCAATGGGTGGCGGCCATTGACATTATACCTAAAATCAGTTCTCCGGCTGCTTTAGTTTCTTTTTTTACATAACAGATGTTGCGGGGTATCTTTATTGTCGATAACTAGTACCCCCGGGGGCACGTTGCCTTGGTGAAATCTACTTTTTGGTGTTATTGCAATATCCCGGGGAAAAGAGGTGCTAC
This sequence comes from Lucilia sericata, assembly GCF_015586225.1. Lineage (NCBI taxonomy): Eukaryota > Metazoa > Arthropoda > Insecta > Diptera > Calliphoridae > Lucilia > Lucilia sericata. The sequence continues at coordinate 63,343 of NW_023994927.1, forward strand.
CAATATCACTAGTCTGCCGGAACTATAAAATAGTGATGATCAAATGTATCCTCGGCCTTTCCTTGAAATGATTTGACATGGGGTCGGACAGAGCACCACATAATCTGGCACTACGGTTGGTTGAGGTTCTTTCGGGATCCACGTAGTGGCTGTGGTTTAAAGCCAAATTCGTGGGGAAAGTATTCTGGTTTAAGAACTGATATATCCAAATGCCATATATGTCTGGATTCTCTTTCCGGTGCTGTTGCCATCTCAACAGATGTCACTAGGTGATTCCTGAACCTGTTGAGTATATCTTACTCTTCGCGTAGTAGGGCGCCAGTATAGGTTGGGAAATTTTTTGGTTGACACTTGGTAGTTGCCTGTCATTCCGTCTTTATGGTCTGAGAATGGAACTGATGCAATTTGTGAACGATCGGGAAAGACTCCTCTGCCCGACAGGAGCCTAGTACTGATTTAGTAGACCTTTTACTTCAGGGAAATTCTCGGTGCTGTTGCCATCTCAACAGGATGCATATTGTTTCATGCTACGCGACCTATAGGTGAGGCCTTCTACTCAACTTGTCGGGGCAATTATCGGGTTCGAATTGACTTTCGAAATTCCTACATCTTTTGTCACATTATCTGACATACAGGTGCTGTTGCCAGATCAACAGGGCCATCTCAGTAGTGTGGTTGCGCCGGCTTAAAGAGGTTAACAAATGCACTGGAATTGCATCATTAGTTGCATTTTAAATAATGCAATCTTTAATGACATCGAAAGTGTGGCCACCTTCCGGTTTACCGGAGGATTGATTTCACCCAATGTTGGGGTAGTTCTACATATTAGCTTTAGACCAGTGATTGTTTTTTCCTTGTTGGGGTTTGCATTCAGATTGATCCCATGCTGCCTGTCATTCCGCAACGGGGCTTAAGTCTACCCAGTGGATGGACCGTGAAATAAGGCCGTCCAGGCAGGTGTTCACGTTAAGCACTTAAACATCTTGTCGATAACTAGTATAAATTTCAATGAAAATCGTTACACCAAACATTTTCCTTAATTATACATTACAAATTATCACTTTTGCTTAGTTATGAATTATAAAATCTAATCGTATACAAAGTTATAGTCAAAATAGAAAAACTTTTTTCTCATTGTGAATTATTTGAGACAATGAAATGTTTAAGGGTTAGTAAACCACGATTTACAAAAAAATTAAAAATATCCAAATTTTTAAAACAATAGATAGTAGAGAAAGAGAGGGAGAGTAACAAAAAATATTAAGACGGATTATCCTGTGATAAATACAACATATGAGTGCCGATAAACATCATTCATAAGATCCAAAATAACACACATGCAAAGCATTCATTCCATAATAAATATAAAGATACATATATGAAATATGTTTTTTATCTAAAATCTAAGGATTATAGTGTTGTGAATTTTTTTAGAAAAATTTTGTTAAAAGAGAAATCTTTGATTTTTATCCTTCACATTTTTAATAATTGCTTTTCTAGGGGAATTTGTAATAAAAATTTTTATACACATTTTTATCAAATAATGCTTACAGCAGCAGACTTCCTTTATCTTTTGTTAGTTGGGCCCTTTCTTCTTCTATTTTTTACAATTTTTCAAATGCATTGTTATTTGTTAACATCTCACGTGTTAAACGCCACACCTGTTTGGCTGCCTGTTCTAAGGCGCTGGGAGATTTACCTTTAAATAGATCCAAACTAGGTAGAAAATAATGGGGACAACGTCTGTACTGTAAGCAGGATATTAACTGCAGAAATATGCCATTGATACGATCCGCAATACATGGTTCATCCCATTCAAAATCTCGGGGATGTTTTTCACATTCATACAATAGTAAATTTTTCAAATGATAGGCTGTTATGGGATTACCGGGTAAATCCAAATGACGATCTCTTAAAGTTTTCAAAATGCTAAGCAAACGACGACGGCAGCCACCTAAAAAACAAAACTATTTATAAAATTCTTTATTTCGCATATTTATTTTTAATATACCTTGCAACAATCTATTTTCGGCTTCAAAAAAACTCAACACCCAAGCATCTCCCTCCATGCTGGCGGCATTATTTGTTTTATTCTGAAATATGACACTTTCCTTAGACAACAAATCAAATCCCTCCGTTTTGACTTCAGCCACTATACTCGGATGTGGCCAGGGTATATGAGGCAATGGCCAATGTGCTGCCGATCTCGGCCATATACCCGAACATTTAAATGCCGGTGTTATTTGCACTATATACCGTTCACGTATTCTCAATTTTACCTCCGTAGTATCACCAATCATTTTCACCATATCACGATAAATACTTTTATCACATGCTTGTGCTACTAGAGTCTGAAAACGTGCTCTAATTTTTCTTGACGATAGATAACCGGAGGCTGTTATAAATTCCACCCATAAAGACATGGATCTTTTGCGGCCATCACTTAATTTGAGCACAGCACAACCGGGTAGAGTACCATCATCGACGAAATTGAAAACACCCATTTGATTGAGATATAAAACAATTTCGAATTCTGTGGGGGAGATGACTTCAACGCCTTCATATCTGAAAGGAAAATAAGATTTAAAGAAAAATTGTGATTATTTTCCCATTTTCCTTTTTAGAGAATTTTCGATAAATTTTTTATTAAAACAAATTTTGTTGAATTTTCTATTGAAACAAAACATTTGATAAACTTTCTTTGTATTAAAAGAAAAATTTACAATAAATTTCGTATTTTTGGAAAATTTTTGATAAATTTTCTTTTCTATAGAAAATTTTCTTTAAATTTTGTTTTCTATAGAAAACCTTTTATAAAATTTCTTTTCTATAGAAATTTTTTGATAAATTTTCTTTTCTATAGAAAATTGATAAATTTTCTTTTCTATAGAAATTTTTCGATAACTTTTCTTTTTATAGAAAATTTTCGATAATATTTTTTTATAGAAAATTTTCGATAAATTCTCATTTCTATAGATAAATTTTCATTCTATAGAAAATTTTCGATAAATTTTCATTCTACAGAAAATTTTCGATAAATTTTCATTTCTATACAAAATTTTCGATAAATTTTCTTTTCTATAGAAAATTTTCGATAAATTTTCTTTTCTATAGAAAATTTTCGATAAATTTTCTTTTCCATTGAAAATTTTCGATAAATTTTCTTTTTCATTGAAAATTTTCGATAAATTTTCTTTTCTATAGAAAAAATAATGAAAAATTTCTCTTTTTATAAAAAATTTTCGATAAATTTTATTTTCTATAGAAAATTTTTTTGTAAAAAAATTTCAATAAACTTAATTTTTTGAAAAATTTTCAATAAACTTTCATTTTTATAGAAAATTTTCAATAAATTTCTCTTTTTATAGATAATTTTCGATAAATTTTCATTTCTATAGAAAAAACTATAAAAAATGTTCGATAAATTTTCTTTTCTATAGAAAAAATTATGAAAATTATCGATAAAATACTTTTTTTATAGAAAATGTTCGATAAATTTCTCTTTTTATAGAAAATTTTCGATTAATTTATATTTTTATAAAAAATTTTCGATAAATTTTATTTTCTATAGAAAATTGTTTTGTAGAAAATTTTCAATAAACTTAATTTTTTTTCGTAAATTTTCAATAAGCTTTCATTTTCAATAAATTTTCTTTTTTATAGAAAAATTTCGTTGAATTTTTTTTTTATAATATTAATTAATTTGAAAAGCAAAGTTGTTTTGACCAGTTCTAATATTAAGGATAGTTTTCGATCAGTTTTTAGAAAATTGTCGATTCAAACTTTATTTTTTAAGTATTTGCTTTTTTTACATTTTTGAGGGATTTTGATTAAAAATCCTTTTTAAAAATTTCCGATTAATTTTTGATAAAATCTTTAATTTCAACTTTTTTTTCTGAAATATTGATCAATTCCTAATTAGAGAAATTTCAACAATCTACTCTTTTCCCAACATTACGTTAACTTTCAATCTTCTGTCAACATTCCCACATTAAATGATCTTTTGTCAACCATTTAATCAATATAAGCCCACTTGATTATTGTGGCAGCCATGACGACAATGATCATGATGCCTTTTCAATGAAATGATGGTGATGCAAAGAGAAGACTGAAGAGAGTATTAAAGACCCATTCAACCATAAAACAATTAGCACTTAAATATATACAAACATATTCAGGCGTAAAACAAGTAGTATTTTATGTTTTTTTTCTTTCTCGTTTTACACTTGAAGACAGATTAAAAAGTAATACATACAAAACACAACAAACAAATTGATCTCTTTGGAAAGATGTAACAACAGATTTTGACAGATCTTAAGGCAATTTCAATACATCATCAACAATTTGTATGTGTTTTTATATATATTTTTGTAGCAGATTTACGACACCAACTGTAAAGTACAAACATGTATTCGTAATTATCATGGGTGTTTTTTAAAAGGCTGCCACAAAAGAAAAAAATAATAAAAACCACATCTGAAGTGGTAGCAATTGGTCACCTAGTGGGAACAATTGAGAATATTTAAAATTTAGATTCTAAATAGTAGAATTTGATAATTTGTAATGTAAATACTCTAAAGATCAGAGACATTGCTGTTGAGAAAATCTATTGCTGATTTAAAAATATCAATATTTCAGTAAGAAATTCCTATTGGGTCTTTTAATTGGCAGTAGCTGGGTATGACAGCTCTTAAATTTTACATTTTCTTTTACTAACTAAAAGAATGTTAAAAAAATACAAAGAAATATTTTGTTTTTCTTCTTCAATTTCATTTATTGTTAAGTCATCTTCATCGGCTGTCTCAACGCCATTGTGATCGTGATCTTCATCTTCATCATCATTATCACCATCTTATTGGTAACTAACGTTCATAAAAGATCATTTTGTTTTGGTTTTTCTTTAAATGTGGTTAAATGTGCTATCAACAGCTTTAAAACTAAAGTAAAATTCTTTAACTGGTTTTTATATTTTTCACAATGGTCCTTCTAAACTCTATTGAATGTTTATTTGAAAAAAAAAAATGTTCAATTTTGTTGGTTTTTCTGTTCATTTTGGTATTTTTTCATTTTAGATACATTTTAACCAGATTTCTTTTTGTTGGTGTTGGGATTCCTTTTTTTATTTTTGTCACTTAATTGGTGTTAATTGTTTTTTGACAGTTTTGATTTCATTCTTTGTTTGTATACAGTTTGTGACGTGTGAAAATTTCATATTCACTTCAATTCACTTTTTGGTTTAAATTTTTTTTTTTATATTTATTGCTGGTTTGTTCGGTTTTTAAAAAAAATTTATATAATTTTTAGACATTTTGAAATTTTTATGAGTTTAATTGGTTGTTAATGTCTTTTTATTATTTTCAGACATATTTGTCTTGTTGGAGGTGAAGCAGAGGTAAGTGCACTTTAAACAATGCAACATATTTAATTGTTCAATGAAAATTTTTTAAAAATTTGTTATTAAGGCACGTGCATATTTTATAATTTTTTTTAGAAAACTTTATTTGTTTTATCGGCTAACTAGGAATTTGGAGTTACATATTTATGATGGAAAATATTTTTTCTGTTTTGTTACTACCGTCTGAAAAATATGTTATGTTCGAAATTTCCATGAATTTATATTATTAAGAATATTATTCGGGCTTGAGTTCAACACCCATTAACGAAAAATGTTTAAAAAATATTGTAATGATTCTTAAGCATCAAATTTCTACTTCCAAATTATCGGTAGTAAATAGATAATTAAAATTGTGACTACCAAAGATTTCAGATAGATTATATAAGATTAGATTATATTTGATTAGAGAGACCCTTAAACACTGCGACCCTGTTTTGGATCTTTTGTGCAGGCCATGGGTTCACCATAACAGGTTTAATTCACGTACCAAAGATTTCAGATAGATATTAGATTAGATTTAATTAGAGAGACCCTTAAACACTGCGACCCTGTTTTGGATCTTTTGTGCAGGCCATGGGTTCACCATAACAGGTTTAATTCACGTATTTGATTGGTGAGAGGTTGAATATATTCTTCGGGGCTAGTGTTGCAGCACCTAAGATTCTTTCTCGAAGAGTCTATAGTGTTGGACATTTGCAAAATATGAGTTCTGAGGTTTCCTCTGCATAGCAGGATGAATGGATGACATCTGAGACCACAGTGTCCCGTGAGTAGTCCCGTAATTATTCTGATATCACTTTTGTTAAGCGATAATAACTTTTGGGATTTTCCTCTTGATAGCGTGATTAAGCGCTTTGTCTGTTGAAGCACTGTTGTTGCTTCCCAGTGGCGAGCAAATTCCGATTCGAACCACGATACGCATCTTTGTCTGACGTAACCTTGAGGATTAACAAAGAATGGTTCAGGGCCGATATGTGGGCGACGAGCGCCTCTATTTGCTAAGCAGTCCTCCCGTTCATTGCTAGAATGGCCTTCATGGCCGGATACTTAACATATTGTTAATTTGTTGTGTTTACCCAGTTCGTTCAATAAGGATACACAGTTCATCACAACACCCGACCTAACTTCATACGAAAGTAAGGGTTGACCTTCTCCTCACGCACTTTCTATCACAGATGAAGATGGCGTAGATTTCCGCCTGAAAGATTGAGGGATATTTTCAGGTAACTAGCAGTGCAATTTTGACTTCGCCGACAAGAAATCGAAGTAAAGTTGTACTTTGAAAATATTACTTGAACTTTTTGTGGATCTAATGGAAGTCTAGAAGTTAAACATTAGTGATAAAATCCCATACTGTTTAACATGACTTTCTTTAGAAATAGACGAAATTTTACTATTATATTTATAAATGCATAAGAGAAAAACTGAGTTTTTTTGGTTTTCATTTTTAAACCAGAGACCAATGTATATTTTGTTTATAAGATTGAGCACAGCTGAATCCGAATGTGATCTCAGATTTTTTCCATCACATCTCAGATTTGAGATATTGTGTTCTGAAATTTGAGAAAACGCCATTTTTGGGCAACTTTATTTTTAAAATGTATAGTATTGTGGCAAGAGCAAGACCTTGCCTCGATTCTGTTAGAGGGTTGATAGAAGGCCTACTTAGGAAAGCCTAATAGACGGTCTTACATTGGAAACCTATTAGAAGATATTTAGTTGAAGGCTTGTAAGGCTTGTAACGTAATGCATATAAGAAGGTCTTCCGTTAAAGGCATGTTAGAAGATCTTCAGGTTTCGCGTATTGCAATTCCGTGGTAAAGAGGTGCTACCAATACCTCTAGCCTGCCGGGCTAGATGGTGATGTCAATTCACTCCTCGGTCTTTGCTTTGAATAAAGTAGTTGACTTGGGGTCGTACCAGAGAACCACACAATCTGGTACTACGGGAGGCCAGTTGCCCGCAGGACTTGTCCTGATTGGTCAGTTGGTTGAAGTTATTTCGGGATCACGTCGTGGCTGTGGTTTAAACCCAAATTCGCGGGAAGAGAAAGTGGCGGTTTAAAGGACTGATGTACGGTGAATCTATAATTCGGGATAAGTTGGGTGCTATTGCCGAATGACAACAGACACCCCACAGAGGAGTGACTGTGGGACTAAGCGTTGGAAATGAGTTAGTGTTAAGTGTATATGATATATATATATACCTAAAGTGAGTCTTTCGAATGTTGTTCTATTATGAGTATGAATGAGAAGTATGCAGGGTGGAATGGTAATGAATGAAAGGTATCTTATACAAGTGACACCATTAAATTTACCTTCCTTGTCCTGGTATGTTCAATGAAAACTCTGTTTAAAATTTGATGGATACGATGGATTTGATGGATTCGTATTTGGTCTAACGGTAACGTCTCTAGGTGCTGTTGCCAACTCAACAGAGGCCTACCTATCTGCCTGGTTGTTAGCGGAAGTAATATTTTTGAATCTCGGAAGTTAAGCAACGGGGCAGCATTGGTCTGAGATTAGATAGTTCGAGTACTTGAGCAAAGTGCTTGTACATGGACCGGCACTGCCAAAATGAGGCAATGGTGAGTCGTCAAAGAAGCTCACTGTTTGGGTGAAAAAGTCCACCGTTCACGTAAAGCCCTTCCGCATAGGAAATTATATTGCAAGTTTTGAGAATTTTTTCATAAGAATTTATCAAATCTTTATAAAACCTGATATATGTATAAAACTTTTATAAGTTCCAGTGACTTTTTATATAATTTCCTATGCACACATTCTATAAAGCCTTCGACGGAAGCATGTCGCTATTAGGGAAGATTTGTATGGGCATGATGTGGATTATTTTAATAAAAGATGATTTTCTTGAGATACCCTCAAGTAAGCTATTTTTGTGTCATGAGCAAAAATGGAAGATACCTGTTTCGAGATATCCTTGACTCAAGGACTTTTTAGAATATAATTAACCTTATATTAACACTATAATATTTAAACAATAACAGGCTTTAATTAACGACTAAAGCGATTAAAATCTGAAAAACTTCTTATACAATTTAATTTAATGCTTGTTGAAAAAATCCAAAAAAAAAAGTATGAACTTTGAACCGCCATAAAATCTGAACCATAACGAATTTGGAAATTTTGGAGAACTTTAAATTTCTTATGCAAGGGAAGATTATATTTACCGAATTGCGTTCAAATCGGAGGGTCTCTTGTTCATAATAACAGTATCAGTATCTAGAAAGGAAATTTTATTTTGGAATTTTCTACGAAAATAACTTAAATAATTTTCATACAAATTTTTAAAATAAAATTTCCGTCCGAAATACTCCTTAATGGTAAGTAACTAATAAATTATTTTATAATTTATTAGCGAAAACGACGGGAATTTTTAAAACTTTTTTATAAATCTTATCAAGTTTTTAAAATCCTATAAATATTGTAAATATCATATACATATTAAAAACAAAATGTTAAAAGATGATTAAAATTATGAATAAAACTTAATGTGTTTAAAATTAAACAGCTTACGAATTCCTAATATTAAATTTTAAGCAATAAATTACTGAAATAAAAAACACATCTAAATAATATCTTACCTGCCATTACACTCAACTAAACTAGAGATAAAACGAGGCTCCTGCAATTCGACCTCTTTCAAAATATCCTGGACAATTTTGCAGATTTCTCGAATGGCCGTAGCAGTTTTAAACATGCGAGCTTGAACACGTTCAGCACAATAACGATTCATCTGATAGATCATGCGCGTTTGGGCGGCCATCATATCGGGCGGAACCAACATGGCGGCGGCTTCGGCTGCGGCGACAAAAAGTCTAGAAAATTTTACAAAAAAACCAGCACAAAACACAAGTTATGATTGTAATTTCCAAGCGAAATTCCTTTTTTTTCTGCAACTGCTATTGTCTGAAAAGACAATAAACAATTGTTCTGTTTTTTTATTTTCACGCCACAAAAGTTTTTTATTGTAGTACTTTTTTCTCTGCAGTCTTATAGAAATTGAACGTTTGTAGTTAGTTTTTTTTTCTTTGTACAATTTTTTTTAGAAGAAGCCGCCACAAAATTCACATTTGGTAAATAGTTTTTTACTTTTATTTTTTTGGTATTTTTCTTCTTATTGTCGTTGAATGGTTTAAATTTAAAATTCAAAAAGATTTAAAATCACTGATTGTTGTACGAGAAAAGTTGAGTATAGTACGAGCAGCAGCTAGCAGTGTACATGATGGCAATAAGAAACAACGAGCCGTTAAGTTGTTGGTAAAACATTAACGGATGCTTCTGGTCAACAAACGAAACGTAAAACAAAAACCAACCAAAACTCCTCTAGAGAATACGATGAGAAATCAAATCAATGCAATTGCAGTTTTGGCCTAAATGTTGCCATTTAAAAAACGAGTGAGTAGACAGACGGACAGACAAATATTCAAACATATAAACCATATAATATGAGTTCGAGTAGCAAACAATTTCTTCTTGTTTTTTTTTTTTGGGATGTGATGATGCAGTTGGTTCAGTTGGCGATTTTTGAAGTCGTTACGATGACTCCAATATGAATAAACAATAACCGACGAATTGCAGGATTTAAGGTTGTTTGGGTATTCAATGTAATTTTCCAGTTGTTGCAGTTTGAATTTAGGGTTTTTTTTGTTTATATTTGGATGGTTTCTTTTTCTTCCACTTCAGTTGTATTTTTGCTGTTTTTCTTGGGGAACGAAATGACACGCGTCGTGTAGTAAATCTCGCGGATATTTACAGCTTTATCCTCAGATAAAGAAGTTTAATACCTTTAAAAATACACAAATAAACATTCAAACAAACGATACAATTGTATACAAACTACCAACACCATCACAAACATATGTATACAATTCACACATCATATGAATCGTCTCGTTTCGGTCGTCCAGTGCACCACAGCAACAACAAGAGCATGAGATCCGGTGCTGCAGCAGTTCTTGCACATTAAATATTCTCACAAGGCACATTCACAAACAAACACATACCATACACAATGCATGAAGTAGTAGGCGTGTATGTAATGAGTACGTTATCGCTTTCGATGATGTTGAAGCCATTTCTGCTGCTGCAGCAGCAACAGCTATTGATGCGAGTTTGTCGGTTTTATAGAGATATCTTGTAGTTAAGTGTGAGCGTACAACAACGATTTTTATTGTTTTCCCAAGTATCTAAAAGATGTATCTTTTTTTAAGTTTTACTGTAGTGCAAAAAACGTGATTGCAGTTTTTTTTTTTTTACTTATTTTACACACTTATGTACGTATTTACGTATTCGAAAAATGTATCTATAAATTACCGGCGGTTTTTATCTTCACGATTTTAAGCTTCTCTGTTTATGTGTAGTATCTTTTAAGATTTATCCCTTTTTTCAATATTTATCTTTGATATGTAGTCTTATATACGTTAAATATCTTTTAGATACTTTTTTATTTATAAGTTTGCTTATAAATAGGAATGTTTTAGTGTGTGTGTTCAATTATACATAGATACACCATGAATTAGGCTCCTCCTCTTTATAGAAAAAACACAATTCTCTTTGTATTTGTTTGTTTTTTTCTATATACAAAAAACTCTCTCGTAATTTGTTGGGTAGTTTTTTCTCTCTCTTTATATGTCGCCCTCATAGATACAGATACTTTGGATTTAAGGTTGCCAGATAATGGAAATTTTTCTTTTTAAATAAGATTGTTTTCATTAGTTTCTAGGATTTAAAATATTACCTATTTCTACAACACATCATTATAGTTTTTTCCTTATTCTTGTTTGGAGTTGAGAGCAAATAGAACAGAACAGAACTAGAAGAGAACTAGAACACTACCAGAAAAGAACTAGAACAAAACTAGAACACAACTAGAACAGAACTAGAACAGAACTAGAACAGAACTAGAACAGAACTAGAACAGAACTAGAACAGAACTAGAACAGAACTAGAACTGAACTAGAACTGAACTAGAACTGAACTAGAACTGAACTAGAACTGAACTAGAACTGAACTAGAACTGAACTAGAACAGAACTGAACTAGAACTGAACTAGAACTAGAACTAGAACAGAACTAGAACAGAACTAGAACAGAACTAGAACAGAACTAGAACAGAACTAGAACAGAACTAGAACAGAACTAGAACAGAACTAGAACAGAACTAGAACAGAACTAGAACAGAACTAGAACAGAACTAGAACAGAACTAGAACAGAACTAGAACAGAACTAGAACAGAACTAGAACAGAACTAGAAGAGAACTAGAACTGAACTAGAACTGAACTAGAACAGAACTAGAACAGAACTAGAACAGAACTAGAACAGAACTAGAACAGAACTAGAACAGAACTAGAACAGAACTAGAACTGAACTAGAACAGAACTTGAACTGAACTAGAACTGAACTAGAACTGAACTAGAATTGAACTAGAACTGAACTAGAACTGAACTAGAACTGAACTAGAACTGAACTAGAACTGAACTAGAACTGAACTAGAACTGAACTAGTACTGAACTAGAACTGAACTAGAACCGAACTAGAACTGAACTAGAACTGAACTAGAACTGAACTAGAAGTGAACTACAACTGAACTAGAACTGAACTAGAACTGAACTAGAACTGAACTAGAACTGAACTAGAACTGAACTAGAACTGAACTAGAACTGAACTAGAACTGAATTAGAACTGAACTAGAACTGAACTAGAACTGAACTAGAACTAGAACTGAACTAGAACTGAACTAGAACTGAACTAGAACTGAACTAGAACTGAACTAGAGCTGAACTAGAACTGAACTAGAACTGAACTATAACTGAACTAGAACTGAACTAGAACTGAACTATAACTGAACTAGAACTGAACTAGAACTGAACTAGAACTGAACTAGAACTGAACTAGAACTGAACTAGAACTGAACTAGAACTGAACTAGAACTGAACTAGAACTGAACTAGAACTGAACTAGAACTGAACTAGAACAGAACTAGAACTGAACTAGAACTTAACTAGAGCTGAACTAGAACTGAACTAGAACTGAGCTAGAAACTTCGGAATATGAGCAAAATTATGAAAAGACATGATTTTTCCAGAATTTTGAATATATTTCTGATACTTTGACCGATATGTTTAAGTTTGTATATCAAAAGAGAGATATTCGAAGGGTTTTTCATTTATTATGCATTTTCTCAAGGATATATCCGAAAATATGGCAAGAATTATGGCTGTTTTGACATTTTGCTCATATTTTGGCCATTCGTGCACAGAATTTAGATTTTTTTTTGTAAATTAAAAATTTTTAGAAAGGTTAATATTTGTTTAAAAATATATGCTATAGTTATTTGATAGATGTTTAATATATACATATATTATAACTCTGAGTGATTTGATAAATAAATTATCACTCCACCCATAAAATAGCTAACAAATTTTCATCTGGCATCTCAATTTCAACCATTTCAAATATGTGAATTTTATCCAAATTTTATTTTATTGCTTTACATAAAACATTTGTTGGCATTTAAATAAAATTTATAGTAGAAAATACTTTATTATTTTAACATTTCCAAAACTTTTAACATTCCCGGTTTTTCACCCAAACACCTTATATATGTACATATGTACATACCGCCGTCCGTTCGAGCTATTCATGTAACCCCTCATTTTAAGTTCTTTTTCGTACACGAGTATAAATACAAAATATTTTCAATTTGTAGGCTATAATTTATCTTCATGTTGTTTTATTTCCATTTAAACATTTATTTTATGTATTTTTTTTTTGTATTTGGTTTCCTTTATGTAAAAAAAGAAGTACTTGGCAGTTTGTTGCCAGTATCTTCCAAAACAAACATCATCCCTGTTTTGGGAAATGTTTGAAAAAAGTTTTATATTTCACTTATACCTATTTTGCTTGCCTGCCTGGCTGACTGTCAGTCTCTTTTTTCCATATACAATATACATATGTATTTACCTTACCAGTGTATTTTTTTTTTTGGTAAATTATGTATTTTGAATGCCAGAATTAATGCTGTAGTTGCTATTTTTGACAGTTTTCTATGGTGTAAATATTTAAATGTCTGCAGTTTTTGTAGAGTTTGTATTTTTATTTTATTAAATTAAAATATCACTTTAAATTCAAAAATGATTAAGTATCCTGGTTGGTTGTAAAATATTACATTTTAAATACAGTTTCATTTGCAAAGAGAAATTTATTAGTGATATCGGTTACAAAATTATAAATAATTTTTTTTCTTTTTTGTTCATATCCTGGGTGGTTATGGAAAAAATTCAGTTCGGTATGCTCATACAAGTTTCAATCCAAAGCGTGTTACAAGACCTACCTCCCATTAATATCACAAAAGCTTTACAAATAAAGAAAACAGATTTGTTGTGGTCACTAAATATATGTATTTAAAACCGATTATTTTTTATAGTTGTAGTTACTTAATTGTAGTTGATACCAACGTATTTATTTACCTTATTTCTAGTTAATTTTTGTCGCAACCGAAAACTTAATTTAAAGTTCAGTTCTAGTTCAGTTCTAGTTCAGTTCTAGTTCAGTTCTAGTTCAGTTCTAGTTTAGTTCTAGTTCAGTTCCAGTTCAGTTCTAGTTCAGTTCTAGTTCGGTTCTGGTTCATTTCTAGTTCATTTGTAGTTCATTTCTAGTTCATTTCTAGTTCAGTTCTAGTTCAGTTCTAATTCAGTTCTAAATCAGTTCTTGTTTAGTTCTAGTTCATTTCTAGTTCAGTTCTAGTTCAGTTCTAGTTCAGTTCTAGTTCAGTTCTAGTTCAGTTCTAGTTCAGTTCTAGTTCAGTTCTAGTTCAGTTCTAGTTCAGTTCTAATTCAGTTCTAATTCAGTTCTAGTTCAGTTCTAGTTCAGTTCTAGTTCAGTTCTATCTCATTTCTAGTTCAGTTCTAGCTCAATTCTAGTTCAGTTCAGTTCTAGTTCTAGTTTTGTTCTAGTTCAGTTCTAGTTCAGTTCTAGTGCAGTTCTAGTTCAGTTCAGTTCTAGTTCAGTTCTAGTAGTCTAGTTCAGTTCTAGTTCAGTTCTAGTTCAGTTCTAGTTCAGTTCTAGTTCAGTTCTAGTTCAGTTCTAGTTCAGTTCTAGTTCAGTTCTAGTTCAGTTCTAGTTCAGTTCTAGTTCAGTTCTAGTTCAGTTCTAGTTCAGTTCTAGTTCAGTTCTAGTTCAGTTCTAGTTCAGTTCTAGTCAGTTCTAGTTCAGTTCTAGTTCAGTTCTAGTTCAGTTCTAGTTCAGTTCTAGTTCAGTTCTAGTTCAGTTCTAGTTCAGTTCTAGTTCAGTTCTAGTTCAGTTCTAGTTCAGTTAGTTCAGTTCTAGTTCAGTTCTAGTTCAGTTCTAGTTCAGTTCTAGTTCAGTTCTAGTTCAGTTCTAGTTCAGTTCTAGTTCAGTTCTAGTTCAGTTCTAGTTCAGTTCTAGTTCAGTTCTAGTTCAGTTCTAGTTCAGTTCTAGTTCAGTTCTAGTTCAGTTCTAGTTCAGTTCTAGTTCAGTCTAGTTCAGTTCTAGTTCAGTTCTAGTTCAGTTCTAGTTCAGTTCTAGTTCAGTTCTAGTTCAGTTCTAGTTCAGTTCAGTTCTAGTTCAGTTCTAGTTCAGTTCTAGTTCAGTTCTAGTTCAGTTCTAGTTCAGTTCTAGTTCAGTTCTAGTTCAGTTCTAGTTCAGTTCTAGTTCAGTTCTAGTTCAGTTCTAGTTCAGTTCTAGTTCAGTTCTAGTTCAGTTCTAGTTCAGTTCTAGTTCAGTTCTAGTTCAGTTCTAGTTCAGTTCTAGTTCAGTTCTAGTTCAGTTCTAGTTCAGTTCTAGTTCAGTTCTAGTTCAGTTCTAGTTCAGTTCTAGTTCAGTTCTAGTTCAGTTCTAGTTCAGTTCTAGTTCAGTTCTAGTTCAGTTCTAGTTCAGTTCTAGTTCAGTTCTAGTTCAGTTCTAGTTCAGTTCTAGTTCAGTTCTAGTTCAGTTCTAGTTCAGTTCTAGTTCAGTTCTAGTTCAGTTCTAGTTCAGTTCTAGTTCAGTTCTAGTTCAGTTCTAGTTATAGTTCAGTTCTAGTTCAGTTAGTTCAGTTCTAGTTCAGTTCTAGTCAGTTCTAGTTCAGTTCTAGTTCAGTTCTAGTTCAGTTCTAGTTCAGTTCTAGTTCAGTTCTAGTTCAGTCTAGTTCAGTTCTAGTTCTAGTTCAGTTCTAGTTCAGTTCTGTTCAGTTCTAGTTCTAGTTCTAGTTCAGTTCTAGTTCAGTTCTAGCATTCAGTTCTAGTTCAGTTCTAGTTCAGTTCTAGTTCAGTTCTAGTTCAGTTCTAGTTCAGTTCTAGTTCAGTTCTAGTTCAGTTCTAGTTCAGTTCTAGTTCAGTTCTAGTTTCAGTTCTAGTTCAGTTCTAGTTCAGTTTCTAGTTCAGTTCTAGTTCAGTTCTAGTTCAGTTCTAGTTCAATTCTAGTTCAGTTCTAGTTCAGTTCTAGTTCAGTTCTAGTTCAGTTCTAGTTCAGTTCTAGTTCAGTTCTAGTTTCAGTTCTAGTCAGTTCTAGTTCAGTTCTAGTTCAGTTCTAGTTCAGTTCTAGTTCAGTTCTAGTTCAGTTCTAGTTCAGTTCTAGTTCAGTTCTAGTTCAGTTCTAGTTCAGTTCTAGTTCAGTTCTAGTTCAGTTCTCGTTCAGTTCTCGTTCAGTTCTAGTTCAGTTCTAGTTCTAGTTCAATTCTAGTTCAGTTCTAGTTCAGTTCTACTTCTGTTCTATTTCAGTTCTACTTCTGTTCTAGATCAGTTATTTTAGTTACAGCATTCAATTTATGTGGTTGTGGTTATCAAATTTTAGTTGATACCAATAAATTTGGTTATTTTAATTGTATATCATGTTATGCAATTAAATTTCTGTTTTCCGAACCGAAAACTTAAATCAAAGTTATCGAATCATTTAATTGTATAAAAAATTAATTGCTGCAACAAAAACGTTTTCGTTTTGATTGTTAATCCTCCGAACAGATAAGTTTCTCTTAAATGACCATTTATATTTTTTTTAATATTATTTATGCTCAAAACGTCATAAATTCCTCAATATTAAATATTGTTGTTGTTTTTACAAAATATTTTTGCATTTTTCTATGAAATTTATAATTTTGTTTGATTTTTAATTAAAAAAATTTTAGCTGTGACCAAAATAAAATATTCACAATTCATGCACACGCGTTTCTAATGAATGTTGATCATTAGAAATAAACAATTTTGTGGTTTTCTATTCGCTGTATAGAAAAATAAATATCTACGAAAAAATCTATCCATCTAAATGTTAAATAATTTGTATTTTGTAGCTTAGTATTACCTATTTTTACTATATTAAATGAATACGATTAAAAAAAGATGGGAAAAATATACAGAGACCGACAGAGACAGAAAACGTATTATTTTAAATTTATATACCCACAATTAACAATAAAAATAAACAAAATATATCTATCTACATACATACAAACATATACATAAATGACAAAAAATATGCAAATTATAATAAAAATTAAAAAATATGACAATTTCTTGTTAGGAAAATGGCAAAAATATAAAAATTTAAGACTTTATGAAGTAGATTTACTTTTTTCACACACCACATCACGAGATCATTGGTTTTTTTATTATTTAAACAAACATCAAAAGAAAACAAATGTTTTTGTTAATAAAAATAAATCAGAAGAATTTTGTTTAACAAAAATTTTTGAGATAAAAAATTAAAAATTTGTTAAAAAGTTTAAAAAATATATTTTGTCATGTTGCTTTTAAAATCATTATTCTTTAAAAACATATTTAAATGTCAGTTTTGTTAAAATTTTTTACTTTTTTCTCTAAGTATTTTTGAAACCCATTTCTTGTTCACTTTCAGCATTATATGTATTTGCTGCAGTATTTTAAACATGTTGTTAAATTTGGAATTGGGGGAGAGGAATAATTGGGGTAAAAGTTAAAAATTTATTTATAAATTCGAATACATACATACATACTCACGAATATATTTAGTTCTAGTTCAATTCTAGTTCAGTTCTGGTTCAGTTCTAGTTCAGTTCTAGTTCAGTTCTAGTTCAGCTCTAGTTCAGTTCTAGTTCAGTTCTAGTTCAGTTCTAGTTCAGTTCTAGTTCAGTTCTAGTTCAGTTCTAGTTCAGTTCTAGTTCAGTTCTAGTTCAGTTCTAGTTCAGTTCTAGTTCAGTTCTAGTTCAGTTCTAGTTCAGTTCTAGTTCAGTTCTAGTTCAGTTCTAGTTCAGTTCTAGTTCAGTTCTAGTTCAGTTCTAGTTCAGTTCTAGTTCAGTTCTAGTTCAGTTCTAGTTCAGTTCTAGTTCAGTTCTAGTTCAGTTCTAGTTCAGTTCTAGTTCAGTTCTAGTTCAGTTCTAGTTCAGTTCTAGTTCAGTTCTAGTTCAGTTCTAGTTCAGTTCTAGTTCAGTTCTAGTTCAGTTCTAGTTCAGTTCTAGTTCAATTCTAGTTCAGTTCTAGTTCAGTTCTAGTTCAGTTCTAGTTCAGTTCTAGTTCAGTTCTAGTTCAGTTCTAGTTCAGTTCTAGTTCAGTTCTAGTTCAGTTTCTAGTTCAGTTCTAGTTCAGTTCTAGTTCAGTTCTAGTTCAGTTCTAGTTCAGTTCTAGTTCAGTTCTAGTTCAGTTCTAGTTCAGTTCTAGTTCAGTTCTAGTTCAGTTCTAGTTCAGTTCTAGTTCAGTTCTAGTTCAGTTCTAGTTCAGTTCTAGTTCAGTTCTAGTTCAGTTCTAGTTCAGTTCTAGTTCAGTTCTAGTTCAGTTCTAGTTCAGTTCTAGTCAGTTCAGTTCAGTTCTAGTTCAGTTCTAGTTCAGTTCTAGTTCAGTTCTAGTCAGTTCAGTTCAGTTCTAGTTCAGTTCTAGTTCAGTTCTAGTTCAGTTCTAGTTCAGTTCTAGTTCAGTTCTAGTTCAGTTCTAGTTCAGTTCTAGTTCAGTTCTAGTTCAGTTCTAGTTCAGTTCTAGTTCAGTTTCTAGTTCAGTTCTAGTTCAGTTCTAGTTCAGTTCTAGTTCAGTTCTAGTTCAGTTCTAGTTCAGTTCTAGTTCAGTTCTAGTTTCAGTTCTAGTTCAGTTCTAGTTCAGTTCTAGTTCAGTTCTAGTTCAGTTCTAGTTCAGTTCTAGTTCAGTTCTAGTTCAGTTCTAGTTCAGTTCTAGTTCAGTTCTAGTTCAGTTCTAGTTCAGTTCTAGTTCAGTTCTAGTTCAGTTCTAGTTCAGTTCTAGTTCAGTTCTAGTTCAGTTCTAGTTCAGTTCTAGTTCAGTTCTAGTTCAGTTCTAGTTCAGTTCTAGTTCAGTTCTAGTTCAGGTCTAGTTCAGTTCTAGTTCAGTTCTAGTTCTGGTCTAGTTCAGTTCTAGTTCAGTTCAGTTCTAGTTCAGTTCTAGTTCAGTTCTAGTTCAGTTCTAGTTCAGTTTTAGTTCAGTTCTAGTTCAGTTCTAGTTCAGTTCTAGTTCAGTTCTAGTTCAGTTCTAGTTCAGTTCTAGTTCAGTTCTAGTTCAGTTCTAGTTCAGTTCTAGTTCAGTTCTAGTTCAGTTCTAGTTCAGTTCTAGTTCAGTTCTAGTTCAGTTCTAGTTCAGTTCTAGTTCAGTTCTAGTTCAGTTCTAGTTCAGTTCTAGTTCAGTTCTAGTTCAGTTCTAGTTCAGTTCTAGTTCAGTTCTAGTTCAGTTCTAGTTCAGTTCTAGTTCAGTTCTAGTTCAGTTCTAGTTCAGTTCTAGTTCAGTTCTAGTTCAGTTCTAGTTCAGTTCTAGTTCAGTTCTAGTTCAGTTCTAGTTCAGTTCTAGTTCAGTTCTAGTTCAGTTCTAGTTCAGTTCTAGTTCAGTTCTAGTTCAGTTCTAGTTCAGTTCTAGTTCAGTTCTAGTTCAGTTCTAGTTCAGTTCTAGTTCAGTTAGTTCAGTTCTAGGTCAGTTCTAGTTCAGTTCTAGTTCAGTTCTAGTTCAGTTCTAGTTCAGTTCTAGTTCAGTTCTATTTCAGTTCTAGTTCAGTTCTAGTTCAGTTCTAGTTCAGTTCTAGTTCAGTTCTAGTTCAGTTCTAGTTCAGTTCTAGTTCAGTTCTAGTTCAGTTCTAGTTCAGTTCTAGTTCAGTGCGTAGTTCAGTTCTAGTTCAGTTCTAGTTCAGTTCTAGTTCAGTTCTAGTTTCAGTTTTAATTCGATTCTATTTCAGTTCTGGTTCAGTTATATGTTAGTTTTAGTTGAGTTCTGGTTCAGTTTCTAGTTTAGGTTCTTGTTCTCTATTCTGGTCTATAATTGTCTTAATTCTCTTATAGGTCTACTATGCTATAGCGTATTCCATATTCAACTAATGTTCTTAAATTTGTAAATATGCATATACACACATAAGCATATTTCCTATAATAGTTCTAGTTCAGTTCTAGTTCAGTTCTAGTTCAGTTCTATTTCAGTTCTAGTTCAGTTCTAGTTCAGTTCTAGTTCAGTTCTAGTTCAGTTCTAGTTCAGTTCTAGTTCAGTTTTAGTTCAGTTCTAGTTCAGTTCTAGTTCAGTTCTAGTTCAGTTCTAGTTCAGTTCTAGTTCAGTTCTAGTTCAGTTCTAGTTCAGTTCTAGTTCAGTTCTAGTTCAGTTCTAGTTCTGTTTTAATTCGATTCTATTTCAGTTCTGGTTCAGTTATATGTTAGTTTTAGTTGAGTTCTGGTTCAGTTCTAGTTTAGTTCTTGTTCTCTAATTCTGGTCTATAATTGTCTTAATTCTCTTATAGGTCTACTATGCTATAGCGTATTCCATATTCAACTAATGTTCTTAAATTTTGTAAATATGCATATACACACATAAGCATATTTCTATAATAGTTCTACTTCAGTTCTAGTTCAGTTCTAGTTCAGTTCTATTTCAGTTCTAGTTCAGTTCTAGTTCAGTTCTAGTTCAGTTCTAGTTCAGTTCTAGTTCAGTTCTAGTTCAGTTCTAGTTCAGTTCTAGTTCAGTTCTAGTTCAGTTCTAGTTCAGTTCTAGTTCAGTTCTAGTTCAGTTCAGTTCTAGTTCAGTTCTAGTTCAGTTCTAGTTCTGTTTTAATTCGATTCTATTTCAGTTCTGGTTCAGTTATATGTTAGTTTTAGTTGAGTTCTGGTTCAGTTCTAGTTTAGTTCTTGTTCTCTAATTCTGGTCTATAATTGTCTTAATTCTCTTATAGGTCTACTATGCTATAGCGTATTCCATATTCAACTAATGTTCTTAAATTTTGTAAATATGCATATACACACATAAGCATATTTCTATAATAGTTCTAGTTCAGTTCTAGTTCAGTTCTAGTTCAGTTCTATTTCAGTTCTAGTTCAGTTCTAGTTCAGTTCTAGTTCAGTTCTAGTTCAGTTCTAGTTCAGTTCTAGTTCAGTTCTAGTTCAGTTCTAGTTCAGTTTTAGTTCAGTTCTAGTTCAGTTCTAGTTCAGTTCTAGTTCAGTTCTAGTTCAGTTCTAGTTCAGTTCTAGTTCTGTTTTAATTCGATTCTATTTCAGTTCTGGTTCAGTTATATGTTAGTTTTAGTTGAGTTCTGGTTCAGTTCTAGTTTAGTTCTTGTTCTCTAATTCTGGTCTATAATTGTCTTAATTCTCTTATAGGTCTACTATGCTATAGCGTATTCCATATTCAACTAATGTTCTTAAATTTTGTAAATATGCATATACACACATAAGCATATTTCTATAATAATATATAATTTTTATCTTAAATTCCCCATTTTCATCTTCTTCTTTGTTTAATGTGACGTTTAGTATCCTCGGGCATTTGTTTTGTAGTATTTTAAATATGTTTTGTAGTTATTTCTTTGTTTTAAAGTTTGTTTTTTATTTTTAATTATAATTTTGTTGGTTTATATTTTTTTTGTCTATACTTTTGTTAAAACTGTTAACATGTCCAAGGGGCACACATTCATTATTCACTGTCATTTTCATAGATGTTTGACAATTTTTTGTCTTTTAACTCTTTTTTTTACTTTTATTTTCAAAATTGAAACTTAAAAAAGGTAGTAGTTTGAAAAAAACCATAAGGGTGTTATATTTGGAACCAAAATATGTTGGCAAGAATTAGGAATGTTTAAAGGTTGATAACAGTTCTGTAGAATCTTCTACGAAATGATGGAAAACGAACGATTACATCTCGGTTATTGAGTTTAACATTATTTTGGTTTCAAAACACTTCTAATCTGCTGTCCAATGTAAATTCCTTACTGTGTTTTCACTTCCTTAATAGATCTATCATATTTGTATCTTCACAAGATGGTTTAAATAACACGGTATATTTGAAAAGCTTCTTGTAAAACCATAACAACAATTACTACAATAATAATAATCATAAAAAAACTACAAGAAAATTTTAATATTGAAAGTAAGTATTTATTTATGTACCGGAATATGTACATGACAAGACAATTAATATTCTGCACAGATCATGAAGAAACACATGTCCAAAGATTTTACTTCACCATGAATCAAGCTACTGTGGATCAACAAAAACACAAGGCAACAATAAAATACTCAATTCAATTTTATATTGTTGATTCGAGTGCTTGCATGTATGATCATTACATACAACAAAGACAACAACGTCAACATTATTATTGTTGTTTATATATATTTTTTATTGTTTGTTGAATTTTATTTTCTGTTTCGTTTGTTCACTAACAAGTGAAAAATCATCAACATCATCGTGATCAGCAACATCAAAAGGATAATGAGTAGTAAGTGTTGGTGGGTCCCTACCATTTTAAGCGATGAAGTTCGAATTTATATTGAACTACAGATGAATATAGCCTAGAAATGAAATTTCTGATCTCAAGTTCACAAGTTTGGAGAAAGATTTGACGAACTAGTCATGGAATTTTCAGTTGGCTATAGTCCAACGAGCTTGATCGAGCGGTTTGGAGCCTTTTCAAAGAGTGGTTAAGCTCCACAACTTTATACATGACATCCGTTTAAAAAAACTTCAGTTTTTTGTTCGAACACGTTATAAAAAGGAATCTGGGGCAATGACTCAAAGGCATGTTCTTATGGGCTTGGGTATGGTGCTCTCGCATTTGTTTTCATTTTTTTTCTTTTTCGTGAAATCTGGCTAATGATTCCAAGGCGATAAGCATTCGCAGGGTTCTTGTTGGCTTGACGTATAAATGAAACCGAATTTTACTGGAAGATCTCAAAAATTGGTAATGTGATTCGGAAACGTGATTCCAATGGGAACAGATTGATCTTGATCCAATAAGCTCAAGTTTTACATAGAGAGTTTCAATGTCTGTAAATTCTGTTCATAAAATCGAAGTCATCGTTCAAGCCAAATCCTTTACACTTATTGAAACTCTATGTGTATCTTCCTTAGAGTTCAAGGACGTTTGTTTTCAAGATCGCGATCGTATGCTTTAACTCCGCTGAACTTTCTGAAGTCTGTTGCCACAATCGAAGACATCGTTTAAGCCCAATTCAATACTTTACAGGCATTGAAACTCTCTGTATATCTTCGTTAGAGTTAAAGAATCAAGATCGCGATCGTATGCTTTAACTCTGCTGAACTTTCTGAAGCCTGTTTCAACAATCGAAGCCAGATTTGATTTGGCTTCAACAATGACTCAGCTCAACTGTCTGTGTATCTTCCTTAAAGTTAACGAATATTTGTTTTCAAGATCGTGATCGTAAGATTTAACTCTGTTAGACTTTCTGAAGTCTGTTGCCATAATTGAGGTCAGCGTCCAAGCCAATTTCAATACTTTGCAACATTGAAACTTTCTTCAGAATGTCTAGCAGAGTTAAATCTTATCATCGGTTTAACGATCGTGATCTGTTTAATCTAAGGAACTGATACTGATCGGCTGAAGTTTTATCAAGGTTTCAAGCAATTTAAGTTTTTAAACAAAAGATTGTTTTTGAGGAAAATATGGGTGATCGCGATGAGTTCAATTTAAACGATTTTTGTGGAAGTTAGGCTTACCACCAAAGAATCGAATTCTGGTGAATGATCATTAAATATGGTGCTATTATTGAGATGCGATTTCAAAAACTCCTTGGACTCGTGATTTTAAAACGTGATTCCAATGGGATTATGGATCTGTAATATATGTAGAACGGATTAATTGAAAAATTTTAATTTTTGAGCAAAACTACAAGTGTTCAAAAAGTATTAGGATTTCTTCAAAAAAAAAAAAAAATGTTACAAAATTCTCCAAAAATCCAAAATACTCTCACTTTAGAGAGGCGTCTAAATAACAAGCATATGTTTAAAAAAGTCAAAACTTAAAATGGTAGCAAAACAGTGTTGAAAGCTACATGATATTTTGTGTTGTATTCTCTCCTTTTTTTAATATGGTTGTTGTTGCCATTTTATTGTACAAAATAATAAAAACATTTCAGTTTATTTAACAAAGATCTTATGCATGATTTCGTATAAAAAAAAAAACAGACAAAAAGATCTATAAAGAATGACTAAACAAACCTACAAAAAAAGAAAAGGTTTTCATTTGTTAACGACAGACACTTGACGGATTTGAGCACAATTCGAACGTGATTATTTGTGGCAGCCATCACCATCGTCTTCATCATCATCAACAACAACAGGCTCCACTCATCATTGTCGTTAACGTTCATATATACGATCATTGGGTTGTTCTCTTTTTTTTTTTTTTTTTTTTGCCGCATTAAAGACACACAACTAATTTTACAATCATCACGCATAATTTTTATAAATTTAAAGAAAAAAAAAACTTGTTGTATTCAGAATTATAACCAGTAAACAGAAAATCATGTTAAAAACATAAAAATATCAAATGATCTGATAAAAACCTAAAAAAATGCACAACACAATGATTTCATTTCAAAATTATAGTAAAGAATGCAGCAAACAACAGCAACAACAAAAAAAAATTGTTGCAAAAATTTGTCTTCTGTCATAATTCAATAAAGTTTTTAACCAACATTGACATTTGTTAAAAATCGTTTTTTGTTGTTCAAAACTCTATTCATTGGCATTCTACTGCTGCTGTTGCTGCAACAAGACCAACAAGTGGTTGATGATGATGAAAAAAAAACTGCTTCAATTATGATCATTTAATTTTCCATGGCACCACCAACCAACCAACTATCGGTTATAAATTGTAATAAAATGAAATGATTAAAAATTATTATGCCAAACACATGCCTGCCTGGGTTATTGTACCATAACGCCATTTAGGAGCCCTCCTTGAAATTTCATTTGTTTTTTTTTTTCAGTTTATTGTATCCTTGTTATTACGAGTATTATTATTAATTTTTTGTTGTTTCATTTTTTTGGGTTTTTTTTTTTTTTTTGATGAAATACCTTCTGCCTCATGTTTTGAAATTTAAATGATGTTTGGTTTTTATAATATTTTTTTTTCCAAAAAAGTTTGCGTGTGGTTTCTTGATTTCTGCTGCTGAGTTGCCTGTAATTTGTTTCATATTATTTTACTGGTTTAGTTTCATAATTGTTTGTATTTAAAATTTTGCAACATAAAAAAGGGTTAAAATTTTGAAGGCAATTTACTTTAATTATGCCTGTAATAATCATCATATTAGTATTAAGTGTCAACATTTTTATAATGTTCGAATAATTGGTGTATTTATGACAAGTGTTATGAAGGGGTTAACAACAAGTCTGCCACAATTATATAATTATTTAATTGTATATCGTGTCCACAATTGCTTAATCACCTAGAAGTTGAAAAAATAACACTTCATTATCATTAAAGCCGATTTTATATTTCCGATCAAAAAGTTGTCTTTTGAAGGAAATTAAAACGTGTGTTGAAGAAGTTACAGCCGAATTTAGCTTAAGAATGTTTTATCTAAGTTGTAACCGATTTTAAGTTCTCAAACAAATGTAGATTTTTTAAGGAAAAATTATGGTTAATCACAAAATATCACTCTTATTCAATTTATACGTGTTTTAACGAAGTTAAATCCGATTTCGTCGTTTCACAAAGAAGACAAAAATTTATCCGTATACTGAACCCTGCTTCCTGGACAAGAAGATACCGGTGACAGACAAAGTTAAAGACTTAGGTGTAATTCTTGACCGGAAATGAAAATGGAGACACTACATAGAGGTTAGGACCAACAAGGCTCATCGATGCTAGGCGATATGTAGGAGAACTATAGGCATGAAATGGGGTCTTAGTCCTACTATGACAAATTGGATTTATAAAAGTCTAATTAGACCAATTCTAGATTATGCTTTAATAATCTGGTGGACTGCTTTGGACAAAAAATGTTATATTAAACTACTACAGGGAGTTCAGCGTAAACGCTGCTTGGGTATTGAACCCATTGAAATATATTTAAAATATGAGGCGGCGCTTACAGCCGAACGGCTCTTTACTTTAGGCGAACTGGCCACGTCATCAATGTATACTGGTTATAGGACACGTCATCAATATATATTGGACACATTGAAAGGTTATTCACTGTCATCGGACGTGCCTGATCGCATACCGGACACAGAATATGACAGAAACTTTGAAACCCAGATAGGATGTCTTCTGGACACGGATGGCTCTAAATTAAGGGATAAAGTGGGCCTGGGGTTCTATATTGAAGGCCCAGAAACAGAAATATAGCACCGTTTACCTAATCATAACATAAGCTTCCAAGCAGAAGTCCGAGCAATAACGGAATGCGTAAATTAAGGGCCCACAGCCCTTAATATATTTACCGACAACCAGAAGGCAACTAGGGCGATATCAGGTGATAAAATTAAATCTAAGACCGCATTGGATTGTAAGAAAGCTTTAACTGAATACTCTCCCAGAGGTAAGGTTTACAACATATTGGTACCAGGCCACTCGGGAGTAGTCGTCAATGAAAGGGCGAATGTAATAGCTTTAAAGGGAAGGGAGCTCTAGGTAGTTAACCTGACAAATGCAAAACCATTCGACGCAACAAAAGCTAAATTAAAAATATGGGTGAGAGAATCTTCTGTTCGTTCTGCTGTTCTTTTGTAACCAATTTGGAATACGATTATCATCGTCTACCGAATGACTGTAGTATCGATAGCCACATGACACTTTTCTGAATAAACTCCTACACTACCGTCGGGTCGTTTCGCTGACATTACCTAAGTTTGGTTCCTTGCCTATAGAGATTACTATGACAATGAGCAGGCAGATGAGTTACACAAAACAGAATGTATCCAGTGCGACTTCAATTTTCAGATTCTTTATTGAAAAGGCTTAAACGAATACTATCTTCTCTGCGAATGATCTGGTCTAGTTGCCAAGAGTAATCGATTCCTTGACAACTACTCATTTCCTTGGTTATCTGGGTCTAGATCTACTGAGATATTTCACGGCTACAGGTTGGATCTAATACTACACATCTGACGAGTGATGTGATCTTATCAAAATTAATTAACTTTTCGCGAAGTAAACTACTGCGATAATCAACACCGATTGCTTACCGAAGCTTGCGATGGTTTGTGTGGTTCAGAAGTGGTATTGTTGGCACGGAAGACAAAGAAGAAGATTGATCTCAAAATAATTAGGAGCTACTCAATCGCCAATCTGAATCGACATCAAAGCCAAATATATATGGCGCAATTGGCGCCCTTGTCCAGGCCATGCTTCATCGGACTACTATTTGTTTCCCTCGATGTGGAACGCTCATTCTGGGATACGCTTCACTTAAGTACAGGGTATTCGAAATTGGCTTGATTTGTTCTTGTCCTCAAAAGATGGTTCTTAAGGCGCAAATTTCATATATTGTCTGAAAGATGGGAAAAGGTCATAGCTAACAATGGCCCAATACACACATTTTTTTAATTTTATTGAGTTTTGTGTGCATTTAATTGAGTGTTAATTTCAAAATTTTATTTTCCTATTAAAAACAATTTGTTAGATTTCATATCGTGCTTTAGAGTCTTATCTTAGATCAAAATCTAACTTTCTCATACAGTTTTTTTTTCAGAAATCCAAATCAAAACAAACCGAAATTCCCAGTGAATTAAAAATTCCTGAAAAATATGCATTTTTCTTAGGAATTTCATATTTCAAAAACCATCATATCCCATCATTTGATTTCTAATCAATATTTAAATTTTTTGAACTTACATCACGTCTTTCGGCTACAAATTCTCGTTAAGACCCACAATTTTTGTTTTTAGTTTTTATAAACCGAAAAACTAATCAAAGAAAACTGTCAAACTATATAATTTAACTAAATACCTTTTGGTGTGTTTGGGCTTTACCTATAAAAATATTAATGAAATTAACAAAAAAAAAAAATATAGTAGAACAAAAATTTCTATTCCAAGAATTGTGCACCTTGAATGAAATGCATAAGACGAACCATTTGGGTTTTTTTCGGTTTTTATTTTTTCGAAACGAAAAAAAAGGGTCTGGTTTTAAACGTATAAATCACCATAAATGGACACACGTTTAGGTTTTATGGAAATCTTTGTCTTGTTGAAAATGTAATAAAATTAAATTTTATCATTATAATTTTAATATAACGATCATTTTACACGCATGCTTCAATTTACAAATGATATTTATTGAATGTAATTGAATGAAATGTGAAACTCCGGTGACAGCGACAAGTGTTGGCTATACAACGAATTTGAGATGAGCTACAGTTACAATAGCTTAATCTTCGCACTAACGAAGAATCCGTTGAGATCAACTTGTTTTGAACCAAAGTCTTCAAGGGTTTAATGCTTGAGAAATGATTTGGTTTCGGTAGTGCGAAGGTTACAATCATGGTGCATAACCCATCTTAATCTAGAAATTTTGTAAAGCCGAAACTGATGGACCGGAGATGTTGAAAAAACTTCTTACATTTCGAATACAGTCAATATTTTGACTTTTGACTTTAAAGATCTAAAAAGTTTATTAGCTGATGTTTCTTGGCAATCGATCTCTTTTGCTAGACCGCCGATAGGGTACTTGCCACAAAGTGCATGGAATGCAACGATCTT
Organism: Lucilia sericata; assembly: GCF_015586225.1. Lineage (NCBI taxonomy): Eukaryota > Metazoa > Arthropoda > Insecta > Diptera > Calliphoridae > Lucilia > Lucilia sericata. Next base: position 91,639 of record NW_023994927.1, read on the forward strand.
GCACACGCACTCAATTACTAATTAAACATTTTCAACACGTTTGAACAACGAAACTGAAACGAAAAATAAGACTTATATCGATCATTGAAGATCTATACGAACACAAAACAAAAAAAAAAGAATTGGGAAAAAAGAAACGACAAGAAAAAGACAGGCAGGCAATCAGAAAGACAGACAGATGGATGGTTAGTTGTTTGGACAGACGGACAACTGAGGCAGTGTCTCAATAGCACAACAAGTGTTAGTTACAATGTGACTTTGACTACTGAAATGCTAAGAAAAGTGAAGAAAAAACCCATTGGGGGATTTTGGTTGAATAAAGTTTTACAACGAGTGGACACTTAAAATAAGTGATCAATGATCATGTCTAATTGATTTTGAAAAAAAGCGATTTTTTAAAAAAGGTTTATTTTAAGTTTTTGATAAAAAATATTTGTTGTTGTTTTTTAAGAAAAAGTTTATTATCTTGATTAATTTTTTTGTTGTTGTTGGTATTTTTCTAAAACTTGTTTGAAGTAATTTTTTTTTGGAGAAACATGTCTGTCTGTCTGTTCTATTTGTAGGGTCTGGGGAGCCTGCAGTCGTCGGCTGTTTAGGCTTTTTTCCTTTATCATGCCTTATTCGTTGACATTTTTCTTTATGTCTGCCATATAAATTGAGTTTGTTTTTATTTCTTTTGGTTTGTTTTTAGCATTATTTTTGTTGGAGTAAATATTTATGGTTTTGGCCTCCTTTGGAGTTCTTGGCCGTCCCCGCAATGAGTTCTGCACATATCAAAACAAACTGTATGTATGGCTGGCTTGTTGGCTGACTGTTTAGCTTTCCTGCCAGCTCTTTTGCTTGCAGCTTTGTTGACAGGAGGTTTCTTGTTTTTGTATGTGATTGATTTAATTTTTGGGCTGTTGCTTTCCTTCGCTCGCCAGCTCGTCTTTACCATTACCATTCATCCATCCATTGTTTTTTAAGTAGGTTTCAACTTGTGCCTGAAACTGAATGTTGCATGAATGAGAACCTTTATAAGGTGCCGCTTATAAGGTTGTTTTTTCCCTCTTTTTTTTTGGTTTTTTATTATTGAAGTTTCATGTTAATTGAAATTGATGATTTTAGTTTGAAAAGCTCAAGATACCTTTGTTTCTTTTATACTACAAACATATATTTTTATTTATTTTAACCAAAAAATTGTTTAAAACAAAAAGAACGGAATCATTTTTATAGTCATTATAATTTACAGATGACATTGTTTATAGGTGTGGTGGCCTTTAAAGTGTGTTTTGAATTTAAAAATCTACTTATTCTTATCAGAAATTCATCGAAATGATGAGGTTTCTTTTCGAGAAACTTATAATGACAGCTAACAAGCAACAGGTTAATGAAGGATATCATTTAATGGGGATGTTACTAGTTAAAAATCGAGTGTGGTAGGGCATTTGGAAATTTCTGAAACATCATTGATCAACAATGTTTTTCAAGACTTTTCAGTATTTTTGTCTTTTGATTCCTAAATTTTTCTGACCTAAAAATATTTATACCAATTTAAAAAATAATAAAAAAAATCTTCCCATACCGGGAATCGAACCCGGGCCTTCTGGGTGAAAGCCAGATATCCTAGCCACTAGACCATATGGGATATGTGTTTTAACTATATATAAAGAGATACATATCTAACACAAGATTCTTAAAAGAATTCATTATTAGTTTTGTGTTATTTTTAGTGCCGTAAAAATTTTGTAGTTTTCTTTTGTTGTTGTTTTAATAAATATTAATATTGAACATTAAATTTTGAAAATATACTATAAGTATGTAGTTATAAAATAGCTAAATTATTAGTTCAAAATAAGCTTATTTAAACGTGTTTTAACGAAGTTATAAGCGACTTTAGTTTCTTTAAGGTTTTCAGTCAAAATATCGATTTTTGAAGGGGAATATGAGTGATCACAAAATAAGCTTATTTTTCAATTTTAACGTGTTTTAACGAAGTTATAAGCGATTTTAATTTCTTCAAGGTTTTCAGTCAAAATATCGATTTTTGAAGGGGAATATGAGTGATCACAAAATAAGCTTATTTTTCAATTTAAACGTGTTTTAACAAAGTTATAAGCGATTTTAGTTCCTTAAGGTTTTCGGTCAAAATATCGATCTTTGAAGGGGAATATGAGTGATCACAAAATAAGCTTATTTTTCAATTTCAACGTGTTTTAACGAAGTTATAAGGGTTTTAAGTTTCATTAAGGTTTTCGGTCAAAATATCGATTTTGGAAGGGGATTATGAGTGATCACAAAATAAGCTTATTTTTCAATTTAAACGTGTTTTAACGAAGTTATAAGCGATTTTAGTTTTATTAAGGTTTTCGGTCAAAATATCGATTTTTGAAGGGGATTATGAGTGATCACAAAATAAGCTTATTTTTCAATTTAAACGTGTTTTAACGAAGTTATAAGCGATTTTAGTTTCATTAAGGTTTTCGGTCAAAATATCGATTTTTGAAGGGGATTATGAGTGATCACAAAATAAGCTTATTTTTCAATTTAAACGTGTTGTGAGTGATCACAATATAAGCTTATTTTTCAATTTAAACGTGTTTTAACGAAGTTATAAGCGATTTTAGTTTCATTAAGGTTTTCGATCAAAATATCGATTTTTGAAGGGGAATATGAGTGATCACAAATTAAGCTTATTTTTCAATTTAAACGTGTTTTAACGAAGTTGTTAGCGATTTTAGTTTCATTGAGGTTTTCGGTCAAAATATCGATTTTTGAAGGGGATTACGAGTGATCACAAAATAAGCTTATTTTTCAATTTTAACGTGTTTTAACGAAGTTATAAGCGATTTTAGTTTCTTAAAAGTTTTCAGTCAAAATATCGATTCTTGAGGGGGAATATGAGTGATCACAAAATAAGCTTATTTTTCAATTTAAACGTGTTTTAACGAAGTTATAAGCGATTTTAGTTTCATTAAGGTTTTCGGTCAAAATATCGATTTTTGAAGGGAAATATGAGTGATCACAAAATAAGCTTATTTTTCAATTTAAACGTGTTTTAACGAAGTTATAAGCGATTTTAGTTTCTTCAAGGTTTTCGGTCAAAATATCGATTTTTGAAGGGGATTATGAGTGATCACAAAATAAGCTTATTTTTCAATTTAAACGTGTTTTAACGAAGTTATAAGCGATTTTAGTTTCTTCAAGGTTTTCAGTCAAAATATTGATTTTTGAAGGGAAATATGAGTGATCACAAAATAAGCTTATTTTTCAATTTAAACGTGTTTTAACGAAGTTATAAGCGATTTTAGTTTCTTCAAGGTTTTCGTTCAAAATATCGATTTTTGAAGGGGAATATGAGTGATCACAAAATAAGCTTATTTTTCAATTTAAGCGTGTTTTAACGAAGTTATAAGGGTTTTAATTTCTTCAAGGTTTTCGGTCAAAATATCGATTCGTGAGGGGGAATATGAGTGATCACAAAATAAGATTATTTTTCAATTTAAACGTGTTTTAACGAAGTTATAAGCGATTTTAATTTCTTCAAGGTTTTCGGTCAAAATATCGATTTTTGCAGGGGAATATGAGTGATCACAAATTAAGCTTATTTTTCAATTTAAACGCGTTTTAACGAAGTTATAAGCGATTTTAGTTTCTTCAAGGTTTTCGGTCAAAATATCGATTTTTGAAGGGGAATATGAGTGATCACAAATTAAGCTTATTTTTCAATTTAAACGTGTTTTATCGAAGTTATAAGCGATTTTAGTTTCTTCAAGGTTTTCGGTCAAAATATCGATTCTTGAGGGGGAATATGAGTGATCACAAAATAAGCTTATTTTTCAATTTAAACGTGTTTTAACGAAGTTATAAGCGATTTTAGTTTCATTAAGGTTTTCGGTCAAAATATCGATTTTGAAGGGGAATATGAGTGACCACAAAATAAGCTTATTTTTCAATTTAAACGTGTTTTAACGAAGTTATAAGCGATTTTAGTTTCTTCAAGGTTTTCGGTCAAAATATCGATTTTGAAGGGGAATATGAGTGATCACAAAATAAGCTTATTTTTCGATTTAAACGTGTTTTAACGAAGTTACAAGGGCTTTAAGTTTTATTAAGGTTTTCGGTCAAAATATCGATTATTGAAGGGAAATATGAGTGATCACAAAATAAGCTTATTTTTCAATTTAAACGTGTTTTAACGAAGTTATAAGCGATTTTAGTTTCTTCAAGGTTTTCGGTCAAAATATCGATTTTTGAAGGGGATTATGAGTGATCACAAAATAAGCTTATTTTTCAATTTAAACGTGTTTTAACGAAATTACAAGGGCTTTAAGTTTTATTAAGGTTTTCGGTCAAAATATCGATTTTTGAAGGGGAATATGAGTGATCACAAATTAAGCTTATTTTTCAATTTAAACGCGTTTTAACGAAGTTATAAGCGATTTTAGTTTCTTCAAGGTTTTCGGTCAAAATATTGATTTTGAAGGGAAAAATTAATGATCACAAAATAAGCTTATTTTTCAATTTAAACGTGTTTTAACGAAGTTATAAGGGTTTTAAGTTTCATTAAGGTTTTCGGTCAAAATATCAATTTTTGAAGGGTAATATGAGTGATCACAAAATAAGCTTATTTTTCAATTTAAACGTGTTTTAACGAAGTTATAAGCCATTTTAGTTTCTTCAAGGTTTTCGGTCAAAATATCGATTCTTGAGGGGGAATATGAGTGATCACAAAATAAGCTTATTTTTCAATTTAAACGTGTTTTAACGAAGTCATAAGCGATTTTAGTTTCTTCAAGGTTTCGGTCAAAATATCGATTCTTGAGGGGGAATATGAGTGATCACAAAATAAGCTTATTTTTCAATTTAAACGTGTTTTAACGAAGTTATAAGGGTTTTAAGTTTCATCAAGGTTTTCGGTCAAAATATCGATTTTTGAAGGGGATTATGAGTGATCACAAAATAAGATTATTTTTCAATTTAAACGTGTTTTAACGAAGTTATAAGCGATTTTAGTTTCTTCAAGGTTTTTGGTCAATATATCGATTTTTGAAGGGAAATATGAGTGATCACAAAATAAGCTTATTTTTCAATTTAAACGTGTTTTAACGAAGTTATAAGCGATTTTAGTTTCTTCAAGGTTTTCGGTCAAAACATCGGTTTTTGAAGGGGAATATGAGTGATCACAAAATAAGCTTATTTTTCAATTTAAACATGTTTTAACGAAGTTATAAGGGTTTTAAGTTTTATTAGGGTTTTCGGTCAAAATATCGATTTTAGAAGGGGAATATAAGTGATCACAAAATAAGCTTATTTTTCAATTTAAACGTGTTTTAACGAAGGTATAAGCGATTTTCATTTCATTAAGGTTTTCAGTCAAAATATCGATTTTTGGAGGGGATTATGAGTGATCACAAAATAAGCTTATTTTTCAATTTAAACGTGTTTTAACGAAGTTATAAGCGATTTTAGTTTCTTCAAGGTTTTCGGTCAAAATATCGATTTTTGAAGGGGAATATGAACGGTTTTATCATTAAGGTTTTCGGTCAAAATATATATTTTTGAAGGGGATTATTTTTCAATTTAAACGTGTTTTAACGAAGTTATAAGGGTTGTAAGTTTTATTAAGGTTTTCGGTCAAAATATCGATTTTTGAAGGGGAATATGAGTGATCACAAAATAAGCTTATTTTTCAATTTAAACGTGTTTTAACGAAGTTATAAGGGTTTTAAGTTTTATTAGGCTTTTCGGTCAAAATATCGATTTTTGAAGGGGAATATAAGTGATCACAAAATAAGCTTATTTTTCAATTTAAACGTGTTTTAACGAAGTTATAAGCGATTTTAATTTCATTAAGGTTTTCGGTCAAAATATCGATTTTTGAAGGGGAATATGAGTGATCACAAAATAAGCTTATTTTTCAATTTAAACGTGTTTTAAGAAAGTTACAAGGGTTTTAAGTTTCTTCAAGGTTTTCGGTCAAAATATCGATTTTTGAAGGGGAACATGAGTGATCACAAAATAAGCTTATTTTTCAATTTAAACGTGTTTTAACGAAGTTATAAGCGATTTTAGTTTCTTCAAGGTTTTCGGTCAAAATATCGATTTTGAAGGGTAATATGAGTGATCACAAAATAAGCTTATTTTTCAATTTAAACGTGTTTTAACGAAGTTACAAGGGTTTTAAGTTTTATTAAGGTTTTCGGTCAAAATATCGATTTTTGAAGGGAAATATGAGTGATCACAAAATAAGCTTATTTTTCAATTTAAACGTGTTTTAACGAAGTTATAAGCGATTTTAGTTTCTTCAAGGTTTTCGGTCAAAATATCGATTTTGAAGGGGAATATAAGTGATCACAAAATAAGCTTATTTTTCAATTTAAACGTGTTTTAACGAAGTTACAAGGGTTTTAAGTTTTATTAAGGTTTTCGGTCAAAATATCGATTTTTGAAGGGAAATATGAGTGATCACAAAATAAGCTTATTTTTCAATTTAAACGTGTTTTAACGAAGTTACAAGTGTTTTAAGTTTTATTAAGGTTTTCGGCCAAATTATCGATTTTTGAAGGGGAATATGAGTGATCGCAAAATAAGCTTATTTTTCAATTTAAACGCGTTTTAATGAAGTTATAAGCGATTTTAGTTTCTTCAAGGTTTTCGGTCAAAATATTGATTTTGAAGGGGAAAATGAGTGATCACAAAATAAGCTTATTTTTCAATTTAAACGTGTTTTAACGAAGTTATAAGGGTTTTAAGTTTCATTAAGGTTTTCGGTCAAAATATCGATTTTGAAGGGGAATATGAGTGATCACAAAATAAGCTTATTTTTCAATTTAAACGTGTTTTAACGAAGTTATAAGCGATTTTAGTTTCTTCAAGGTTTTCGGTCAAAATATCGATTTTGAAGGGTAATATGAGTGATCACAAAATAAGCTTATTTTTCAATTTAAACGTGTTTTAACGAAGTTACAAGGGTTTTAAGTTTTATTAAGGTTTTCGGTCAAAATATCGATTTTTTAAGGGAAATATGAGTGATCACAAAATAAGCTTATTTTTCAATTTAAACGTGTTTTAACGAAGTTATAAGCGATTTTAGTTTCTTCAAGGTTTTCGGTCAAAATATCGATTTGGAAGGGTAATATGAGTGATCACAAAATAAGCTTATTTTTAAATTTAAACGTGTTTTAACGAAGTTATAAGGGTTTTAAGTTTCATTAAGGTTTTCGGTCAAAATATCAATTTTTGAAGGGGAATATGAGTGATCACAAAATAAGCTTATTTTTCAATTTAAACGTGTTTTAACGAAATTATAAGCGATTTTAGTTTCTTCAAGGTTTTCGGTCAAAATATCGATTCTTGAGGGGGAATATGATTGATCACAAAATAAGCTTATTTTTCAATTTAAACGTGTTTTAACGAAGTTATAAGCGATTTTGAAGGGGAATATGAGTGATCACAAAATAAGCTTATTTTTCAATTTAAACGTGTTTTAACGAAGTTATAAGCGATTTTAGTTTCTTCAAGGTTTTCGGTCAAAATATGGATTTTGAAGGGGAATATGAGTGATCACAAAATAAGCTTATTTTTCAATTTAAACGCGTTTTAACGAAGTTATAAGCGATTTTAGTTTCTTCAAGGTTTTCGGTCAAAATATTGATTTTGAAGGGGAAAATGAGTGATCACAAAATAAGCTTATTTTTCAATTTAAACGTGTTTTAACGAAGTTATAAGGGTTTTAAGTTTCATTAAGGTTTTCGGTCAAAATATCAATTTTTGAAGGGGAATATGAGTGATCACAAAATAAGCTTATTTTTCAATTTAAACGTGTTTTAACGAAGTTACAAGTGTTTTAAGTTTTATTAAGGTTTTCGGTCAAATTATCGATTTTTGAAGGGGAATATGAGTGATCACAAAATAAGCTTATTTTTCAATTTAAACGCGTTTTAACGAAGTTATAAGCGATTTTAGTTTCTTCAAGGTTTTCGGTCAAAATATTGATTTTGAAGGGGAAAATGAGTGATCACAAAATAAGCTTATTTTTCAATTTAAACGTGTTTTAACGAAGTTATAAGGGTTTTAAGTTTCATTAAGGTTTTCGGTCAAAATATGAATTTTTGAAGGGGAATATGAGTGATCACAAAATAAGCTTATTTTTCAATTTAAACGTGTTTTAGCGAAGTTATAAGCGATTTTAGTTTCTTCAAGGTTTTCGGTCAAAATATCGATTTTGAAGGGGAATATGAGTGATCACAAAATAAGCTTATTTTTCAATTTAAACGTGTTTTAACGAAGTTATAAGCGATTTTAGTTTCTTCAAGGTTTTCGGTCAAAATATCGATTTTGAAGGGTAATATGAGTGATCACAAAATAAGCTTTTTTTTCAATTTAAACGTGTTTTAACGAAGTTACAAGGGTTTTAAGTTTTTTTAAGGTTTTCGGTCAAAATATCGATTTTTTAAGGGAAATATGAGTGATCACAAAATAAGCTTATTTTTCAATTTAAACGTGTTTTAACGAAGTTATAAGCGATTTTAGTTTCTTCAAGGTTTTCGGTCAAAATATCGATTTGGAAGGGTAATATGAGTGATCACAAAATAAGCTTATTTTTAAATTTAAACGTGTTTTAACGAAGTTATAAGGGTTTTAAGTTTCATTAAGGTTTTCGGTCAAAATATCAATTTTTGAAGGGGAATATGAGTGATCACAAAATAAGCTTATTTTTCAATTTAAACGTGTTTTAACGAAATTATAAGCGATTTTAGTTTCTTCAAGGTTTTCGGTCAAAATATCGATTCTTGAGGGGGAATATGATTGATCACAAAATAAGCTTATTTTTCAATTTAAACGTGTTTTAACGAAGTTATAAGCGATTTTGAAGGGGAATATGAGTGATCACAAAATAAGCTTATTTTTCAATTTAAACGTGTTTTAACGAAGTTATAAGCGATTTTAGTTTCTTCAAGGTTTTCGGTCAAAATATGGATTTTGAAGGGGAATATGAGTGATCACAAAATAAGCTTATTTTTCAATTTAAACGCGTTTTAACGAAGTTATAAGCGATTTTAGTTTCTTCAAGGTTTTCGGTCAAAATATTGATTTTGAAGGGGAAAATGAGTGATCACAAAATAAGCTTATTTTTCAATTTAAACGTGTTTTAACGAAGTTATAAGGGTTTTAAGTTTCATTAAGGTTTTCGGTCAAAATATCAATTTTTGAAGGGGAATATGAGTGATCACAAAATAAGCTTATTTTTCAATTTAAACGTGTTTTAACGAAGTTACAAGTGTTTTAAGTTTTATTAAGGTTTTCGGTCAAATTATCGATTTTTGAAGGGGAATATGAGTGATCACAAAATAAGCTTATTTTTCAATTTAAACGCGTTTTAACGAAGTTATAAGCGATTTTAGTTTCTTCAAGGTTTTCGGTCAAAATATCGATTCTTGAGGGGGAAAATGAGTGATCACAAAATAAGCTTATTTTTCAATTTAAACGTGTTTTAACGAAGTTATAAGGGTTTTAAGTTTCATTAAGGTTTTCGGTCAAAATATGAATTTTTGAAGGGGAATATGAGTGATCACAAAATAAGCTTATTTTTCAATTTAAACGTGTTTTAGCGAAGTTATAAGCGATTTTAGTTTCTTCAAGGTTTTCGGTCAAAATATCGATTTTGAAGGGTAATATGAGTGATCACAAAATAAGCTTATTTTTCAATTTAAACGTGTTTTAACGAAGTTACAAGTGTTTTAAGTTTTATTAAGGTTTTCGGCCAAATTATCGATTTTTGAAGGGGAATATGAGTGATCGCAAAATAAGCTTATTTTTCAATTTAAACGCGTTTTAATGAAGTTATAAGCGAATTTAGTTTCTTCAAGGTTTTCGGTCAAAATATTGATTTTGAAGGGGAAAATGAGTGATCACAAAATAAGCTTATTTTTCAATTTAAACGTGTTTTAACGAAGTTATAAGGGTTTTAAGTTTCATTAAGGTTTTCGGTCAAAATATTGATTTTGAAGGGGAATATGAGTGATCACAAAATAAGCTTATTTTTCAATTTAAACGTGTTTTAACGAAGTTATAAGCGATTTTAGTTTCTTCAAGGTTTTCGGTCAAAATATCGATTTTGAAGGGTAATATGAGTGATCACAAAATAAGCTTATTTTTCAATTTAAACGTGTTTTAACGAAGTTACAAGGGTTTTAAGTTTTATTAAGGTTTTCGGTCAAAATATCGATTTTTTAAGGGAAATATGAGTGATCACAAAATAAGCTTATTTTTCAATTTAAACGTGTTTTAACGAAGTTATAAGCGATTTTAGTTTCTTCAAGGTTTTCGGTCAAAATATCGATTTGGAAGGGTAATATGAGTGATCACAAAATAAGCTTATTTTTAAATTTAAACGTGTTTTAACGAAGTTATAAGGGTTTTAAGTTTCATTAAGGTTTTCGGTCAAAATATCAATTTTTGAAGGGGAATATGAGTGATCACAAAATAAGCTTATTTTTCAATTTAAACGTGTTTTAACGAAATTATAAGCGATTTTAGTTTCTTCAAGGTTTTCGGTCAAAATATCGATTCTTGAGGGGGAATATGATTGATCACAAAATAAGCTTATTTTTCAATTTAAACGTGTTTTAACGAAGTTATAAGCGATTTTGAAGGGGAATATGAGTGATCACAAAATAAGCTTATTTTTCAATTTAAACGTGTTTTAACGAAGTTATAAGCGATTTTAGTTTCTTCAAGGTTCTCGGTCAAAATATGGATTTTGAAGGGGAATATGAGTGATCACAAAATAAGCTTATTTTTCAATTTAAACGCGTTTTAACGAAGTTATAAGCGATTTTAGTTTCTTCAAGGTTTTCGGTCAAAATATTGATTTTGAAGGGGAAAATGAGTGATCACAAAATAAGCTTATTTTTCAATTTAAACGTGTTTTAACGAAGTTATAAGCGTTTTAAGTTTCATTAAGGTTTTCGGTCAAAATATCAATTTTTGAAGGGGAATATGAGTGATCACAAAATAAGCTTATTTTTCAATTTAAACGTGTTTTAACGAAGTTACAAGTGTTTTAAGTTTTATTAAGGTTTTCGGTCAAATTATCGATTTTTGAAGGGGAATATGAGTGATCACAAAATAAGCTTATTTTTCAATTTAAACGCGTTTTAACGAAGTTATAAGCGATTTTAGTTTCTTCAAGGTTTTCGGTCAAAATATTGATTTTGAAGGGGAAAATGAGTGATCACAAAATAAGCTTATTTTTCAATTTAAACGTGTTTTAACGAAGTTATAAGGGTTTTATGTTTCATTAAGGTTTTCGGTCAAAATATCAATTTTTGAAGGGGAATATGAGTGATCACAAAATAAGCTTATTTTTCAATTTAAACGTGTTTTAGCGAAGTTATAAGCGATTTTAGTTTCTTCAAGGTTTTCGGTCAAAATATCGATTTTGAAGGGTAATATGAGTGATCACAAAATAAGCTTATTTTTCAATTTAAACGTGTTTTAACGAAGTTACAAGTGTTTTAAGTTTTATTAAGGTTTTCGGCCAAATTATCGATTTTTGAAGGGGAATATGAGTGATCGCAAAATAAGCTTATTTTTCAATTTAAACGCGTTTTAATGAAGTTATAAGCGATTTTAGTTTCTTCAAGGTTTTCGGTCAAAATATTGATTTTGAAGGGGAAAATGAGTGATCACAAAATAAGCTTATTTTTCAATTTAAACGTGTTTTAACGAAGTTATAAGGGTTTTAAGTTTCATTAAGGTTTTCGGTCAAAATATCGATTTTGAAGGGGAATATGAGTGATCACAAAATAAGCTTATTTTTCAATTTAAACGTGTTTTAACGAAGTTATAAGCGATTTTAGTTTCTTCAAGGTTTTCGGTCAAAATATCGATTTTGAAGGGTAATATGAGTGATCACAAAATAAGCTTATTTTTCAATTTAAACGTGTTTTAACGAAGTTACAAGGGTTTTAAGTTTTATTAAGGTTTTCGGTCAAAATATCGATTTTTTAAGGGAAATATGAGTGATCACAAAATAAGCTTATTTTTCAATTTAAACGTGTTTTAACGAAGTTATAAGCGATTTTAGTTTCTTCAAGGTTTTCGGTCAAAATATCGATTTGGAAGGGTAATATGAGTGATCACAAAATAAGCTTATTTTTAAATTTAAACGTGTTTTAACGAAGTTATAAGGGTTTTAAGTTTCATTAAGGTTTTCGGTCAAAATATCAATTTTTGAAGGGGAATATGAGTGATCACAAAATAAGCTTATTTTTCAATTTAAACGTGTTTTAACGAAATTATAAGCGATTTTAGTTTCTTCAAGGTTTTCGGTCAAAATATCGATTCTTGAGGGGGAATATGATTGATCACAAAATAAGCTTATTTTTCAATTTAAACGTGTTTTAACGAAGTTATAAGCGATTTTGAAGGGGAATATGAGTGATCACAAAATAAGCTTATTTTTCAATTTAAACGTGTTTTAACGAAGTTATAAGCGATTTTAGTTTCTTCAAGGTTCTCGGTCAAAATATGGATTTTGAAGGGGAATATGAGTGATCACAAAATAAGCTTATTTTTCAATTTAAACGCGTTTTAACGAAGTTATAAGCGATTTTAGTTTCTTCAAGGTTTTCGGTCAAAATATTGATTTTGAAGGGGAAAATGAGTGATCACAAAATAAGCTTATTTTTCAATTTAAACGTGTTTTAACGAAGTTATAAGGGTTTTAAGTTTCATTAAGGTTTTCGGTCAAAATATCAATTTTTGAAGGGGAATATGAGTGATCACAAAATAAGCTTATTTTTCAATTTAAACGTGTTTTAACGAAGTTACAAGTGTTTTAAGTTTTATTAAGGTTTTCGGTCAAATTATCGATTTTTGAAGGGGAATATGAGTGATCACAAAATAAGCTTATTTTTCAATTTAAACGCGTTTTAACGAAGTTATAAGCGATTTTAGTTTCTTCAAGGTTTTCGGTCAAAATATTGATTTTGAAGGGGAAAATGAGTGATCACAAAATAAGCTTATTTTTCAATTTAAACGTGTTTTAACGAAGTTATAAGGGTTTTAAGTTTCATTAAGGTTTTCGGTCAAAATATCAATTTTTGAAGGGGAATATGAGTGATCACAAAATAAGCTTATTTTTCAATTTAAACGTGTTTTAGCGAAGTTATAAGCGATTTTAGTTTCTTCAAGGTTTTCGGTCAAAATATCGATTTTGAAGGGTAATATGAGTGATCACAAAATAAGCTTATTTTTCAATTTAAACGTGTTTTAACGAAGTTACAAGTGTTTTAAGTTTTATTAAGGTTTTCGGCCAAATTATCGATTTTTGAAGGGGAATATGAGTGATCGCAAAATAAGCTTATTTTTCAATTTAAACGCGTTTTAATGAAGTTATAAGCGATTTTAGTTTCTTCAAGGTTTTCGGTCAAAATATTGATTTTGAAGGGGAAAATGAGTGATCACAAAATAAGCTTATTTTTCAATTTAAACGTGTTTTAACGAAGTTATAAGGGTTTTAAGTTTCATTAAGGTTTTCGGTCAAAATATCGATTTTGAAGGGGAATATGAGTGATCACAAATAAGCTTATTTTTCAATTTAAACGTGTTTTAACGAAGTTATAAGCGATTTTAGTTTCTTCAAGGTTTTCGGTCAAAATATCGATTTTGAAGGGTAATATGAGTGATCACAAAATAAGCTTATTTTTCAATTTAAACGTGTTTTAACGAAGTTACAAGGGTTTTAAGTTTTATTAAGGTTTTCGGTCAAAATATCGATTTTTTAAGGGAAATATGAGTGATCACAAAATAAGCTTATTTTTCAATTTAAACGTGTTTTAACGAAGTTATAAGCGATTTTAGTTTCTTCAAGGTTTTCGGTCAAAATATCGATTTGGAAGGGTAATATGAGTGATCACAAAATAAGCTTATTTTTAAATTTAAATGTGTTTTAACGAAGTTATAAGGGTTTTAAGTTTCATTAAGGTTTTCGGTCAAAATATCAATTTTTGAAGGGGAATATGAGTGATCACAAAATAAGCTTATTTTTCAATTTAAACGTGTTTTAACGAAATTATAAGCGATTTTAGTTTCTTCAAGGTTTTCGGTCAAAATATCGATTCTTGAGGGGGAATATGATTGATCACAAAATAAGCTTATTTTTCAATTTAAACGTGTTTTAACGAAGTTATAAGCGATTTTGAAGGGGAATATGAGTGATCACAAAATAAGCTTATGTGTTGTTTCTAGATAACGTGTGAGTAGTTTGAGTTAAAATTTTACTTGTATTTTGTTTTTGTTACAATAACAAAATACAAGTAAAATTTGTGCTCAAACTACTCGCTCGTTATCTAGAAACAACACATTATTTTTCAATTTAAACGTGTTTTAACGAAGTTATAAGCGATTTTAGTTTCTTCAAGGTTCTCGGTCAAAATATGGATTTTGAAGGGGAATATGAGTGATCACAAAATAAGCTTATTTTTCAATTTAAACGCGTTTTAACGAAGTTATAAGCGATTTTAGTTTCTTCAAGGTTTTCGGTCAAAATATTGATTTTGAAGGGGAAAATGAGTGATCACAAAATAAGCTTATTTTTCAATTTAAACGTGTTTTAACGAAGTTATAAGGGTTTTAAGTTTCATTAAGGTTTTCGGTCAAAATATCAATTTATGAAGGGGAATATGAGTGATCACAAAATAAGCTTATTTTTCAATTTAAACGTGTTTTAACGAAGTTACAAGGTTTTAAGTTTTATTAAGGTTTTCGGTCAAATTATCGATTTTTGAAGGGGAATATGAGTGATCACAAAATAAGCTTATTTTTCAATTTAAACGCGTTTTAACGAAGTTATAAGCGATTTTAGTTTCTTCAAGGTTTTCGGTCAAAATATTGATTTTGAAGGGGAAAATGAGTGATCACAAAATAAGCTTATTTTTCAATTTAAACGTGTTTTAACGAAGTTATAAGGGTTTTAAGTTTCATTAAGGTTTTCGGTCAAAATATCAATTTTTGAGGGGGAATATGAGTGATCACAAAATAAGCTTATTTTTCAATTTAAACGTGTTTTAACGAAGTTACAAGTGTTTTAAGTTTTATTAAGGTTTTCGGTCAAATTATCGATTTTTGAAGGGGAATATGAGTGATCACAAAATAAGCTTATTTTTCAATTTAAACGCGTTTTAATGAAGTTATAAGCGATTTTAGTTTCTTCAAGGTTTTCGGTCAAAATAATGATTTTGAAGGGGAAAATGAGTGATCACAAAATAAGCTTATTTTTCAATTTAAACGTGTTTTAACGAAGTTATAAGGGTTTTAAGTTTCATTAAGGTTTTCGGTCAAAATATCAATTTTTGAAGGGGAATATGAGTGATCACAAAATAAGCTTATTTTTCAATTTAAACGTGTTTTAACGAAGTTACAAGTGTTTTAAGTTTAATTAAGGTTTTCGGTCAAATTATCGATTTTTGAAGGGGAATATGAATGATCACAAAATAAGCTTATTTTTCAATTTAAACGTGTTTTAACGAAGTTATAAGCCATTTTAGTTTCTTCAAGGTTTTCGGTCAAATTATCGATTTTTGAAGGGGAATATGAATGATCACAAAATAAGCTTATTTTTCAATTTAAACGTGTTTTAACGAAGTTATAAGCCATTTTAGTTTCTTCAAGGTTTTCGGTCAAAATATCGACTCTTGAGGGGGAATATGAATGATCACAAAATAAGCTTATTTTTCAATTTAAACGTGTTTTAACGAAGTTATAAGCCATTTTAGTTTCTTCAAGGTTTTCGGTCAAAATATCGATTCTTGAGGGGGAATATGAGTGATCACAAAATAAGCTTATTTTTCAATTTAAACGTGTTTTAACGAAGTTATAAGCGATTTTAGTTTCTTCAAGGTTTCGGTCAAAATATCGATTCTTGAGGGGGAATATGAGTGATCACAAAATAAGCTTATTTTTCAATTTAAACGTGTTGTAACGAAGTTATAAGGGTTTTAAGTTTCTTCAAGGTTTTCAGTCAAAATAACGATTTTTGAAGGGGAATATAAGTGATCACAAAATAAGCTTATTTTTCAATTTAAACGTGTTTTAACTAAGTTATTAGCGATTTTAGTTTCATTAAGGTTTTCGGTCAAAATATCGATTTTTGAAGGGGAATATGAGTGATCACAAAATAAGTTTATTTTTCAATTTAAACGTGTTTTAACGAAGTTATAAGCGATTTTAGTTTCTTCAAGGTTTTCGGTCAAAATATCGATTTTTGAAGGGGAATATGAGTGATCACAAAATAAGCTTATTTTTCAATTTAAACGTGTTTTAACGAAGTTATAAGCGATTTTAGTTTCTTCAAGGTTTTCGGTCAAAATATCGATTTTTGAAGGGGATTATGAGTGATCACAAAATAAGCTTATTTTCCAATTTAAACGTGTTTTAACGAAGTTATTAGCGATTTTAGTTTCATTAAGGTTTTCGGTCAAAATAACGATTTTTGAAGGGGAATATAAGTGATCACAAAATAAGCTTATTTTTCAATTTAAACGTGTTTTAACGAAGTTGTAAGCGATTTTAGTTTCTTCAAGGTTTTCGGTCAAAATATCGATTTTTGAAGAGGAATATGAGTGATCACAAAATAAGCTTATTTTTCAATTTAAACGTGTTTTAACGAAGTTATAAGCGATTTTAGTTTCTTCAAGGTTTTCGGTCAAAATATCGATTTTTGAAGGGGAATAGGAGTGATCACAAAATAAGCTTATTTTTCAATTTAAACGTGTTTTAACGAAGTTATAAGGGTTTTAAGTTTCTTCAAGGTTTTCGGTCAAAATATCGATTTTTGAAGGGGAATATAAGTGATCACAAAATAAGCTTATTTTTCAATTTAAACGTGTTTTAACGAAGTTACAAGGGTTTTAAGTTTCTTCAAGGTTTTCGGTCAAAATATCGATTTTTGAAGGGGAATATGAGTGATCACAAAATAAGTTTATTTTTCAATTTAAACGTGTTTTAACGAAGTTACAAAGGTTTTAAGACTCTTCAAGGTTTTCGGTCAAAATATCGATTTTTGAAGGGGAATATGAGTGATCACAAAATAAGCTTATTTTTCAATTTAAACGTGTTTTAACGAAGTTATAAGCGATTTTAGTTTCTTCAAGGTTTTCGGTCAAAATATCGATTTTTGAAGGGGAATATGAGTGATCACAAAATAAGCTTATTTTCCAATTTAAACGTGTTTTAACGAAGTTATTAGCGATTTTAGTTTCTTCAAGGTTTGCGGTCAAAATATGGATTTTTGAAGGGGATTTTGAGTGATCACAAAATAAGCTTATTTTTCAATTTAAACGTGTTTTAACGAAGTTATAAAGGTTTTAAGTTTTATTAAGGTTTTTGGTCAAAATATCGATTTTTGAAGGGGAATATGAGTGATCACAAAATAAGCTTATTTTTCAATTTAAACGTGTTTTAACGAAGTTATAAGGGTTTTAAGTTTTATTAAGGTTTTCGGTCAAAATATCGATTTTTGAAGGGGATTATGAGTGATCACAAAATAAGCTTATTTTTCAATTTAAACGTGTTTTAACGAAGTTATAAGGGTTTTAAGTTTCATTAAGGTTTTCGGTCAAAATATCGATTTTTGAAGGGGATTATGAGTGATCACAAAATAAGCTTATTTTTCAATTTAAACGTGTTTTAACGAAGTTATAAGCGATTTTAGTTTCTTCAAGGTTTTCGGTCAAAATATCGATTTTTGAAGGGGAATATGAGTGATCACAAAATAAGCTTATTTTTCAATTTAAACGTGTTTTAACGAAGTTATAAGGGTTTTAAGTTTTATTAAGGTTTTCGGTCAAAATATCGATTTTTGAAGGGGAATATGAGTGATCACAAAATAAGCTTATTTTTCAATTTAAACGTGTTTTAACGAAGTTATAAGCGATTTTAGTTTCCTCAAGGTTTTCGGTCAAAATATCGATTTTTGAAGGAGAATATGAGTGATCACAAAATAAGCTTATTTTTCAATTTAAACGTGTTTTAACGAAGTTATAAGCGATTTTAGTTTCTTCAAGGTTTTCGGTCAAAATATCGATTTTTGAAGGGGAATATGAGTGATCACAAAATAAGCTTATTTTTCAATTTAAACGTGTTTTAACGAAGTTATAAGCGATTTTAGTTTCTTCAAGGTTTTTGGTTAAAATATCAATTTTTGAAGGGGAATATGAGTGATCACAAAATAAGCTTATTTTTCAATTTAAACGTGTTTTAACGAAGTTGTAAGCGATTTTAGTTTCTTCAAGGTTTTCGGTCAAAATATCGATTTTTGAAGGGGAATATGAGTGATCACAAAATAAGCTTATTTTTCAATTTAAACGTGTTTTAAAGAAGTTATAAGGGTTTTAAGTTTTATTAAGGTTTTCGGTCAAAATATCGATTTTTGAAGGGGAATATGAGTGATCACAAAATAAGCTTATTTTTAAAATTAAACGTGTTTTAAAGAAATTATAAGGGTTTTAAGTTTTATTAAGGTTTTCGGTCAAAATATCGATTTTTGAAGGGGAATATGAGTGATCACAAAATAAGCTTATTTTTCAATTTAAACGTGTTTTAACGAAGTTATAAGGGTTTTAAGTTTTATTAGGGTTTTCGGTCAAAATATCGATTTTTGAAGGGGAATATGAGTGATCACAAAATAAGCTTATTTTTCAATTTAAACGTGTTTTAACGAAGTTATAAGCGATTTTAGTTTCTTCAAGGTTTTCGGTCAAAATATCGATTTTTGAAGGAGAATATGAGTGATCACAAAATAAGCTTATTTTTCAATTTAAACGTGTTTTTTTAACGAAGTTATAAGCGATTTTAATTTCTTCAAGGTTTTCGGTCAAAATATCGATTCTTGAGGAGTATGAGTGATCACAAAATAAGCTTACTTTTCAATTTAAACGTGTTTTAACGAAGTTATAAGCGATTTTAGTTTCTTCAAGGTTTTTGGTTAAAATATCGATTTTTGAAGGGGAATATGAGTGATCACAAAATAAGCTTATTTTCGAAACGTGTTTTAACGAAGTTATAAGGGTTTTAAGTTTCATTAAGGTTTTCGGTCAAAATATCGATTTTTGATGGGGAATATGAGTGATCGCAAAATAAGCTTATTTTTCAATTTAAACGTGTTTCAACGAAGTTGTAAGCGATTTTAGTTTCTTCAAGGTTTTCGGTCAAAATATCGACTTTTGAAGGGGAATATGAGTGATCACAAAATAAGCTTATTTTTCAATTTAAACGTGTTTTAAGTTTTATTAAGGTTTTCGGTCAAAATATCGATTTTTGAAGGGGATTATGAGTGATCACAAAATAAGCTTATTTTTCAATTTAAACGTGTTTTAACGAAGTTACAAGGGTTTTAAGTTTCATCAAGGTTTTCGGTCAAAATATCGATTTTTGAAGGGGAATATGAGTGATCACAAAATAAGCTTATTTTTCAATTTAAACTTGTTTTAACGAAGTTATAAGCGATTTTAGTTTCTTCAAGGTTTTCGCTCAAAATATCGATATTTTGAAGGGGAATATGACTGATCACAAAATAAGCTTATTTTTCAATTTAAACGTGTTTTAACGAAGTTATAAGCGATTTTAGTTCCTTAAGGTTTTCGGTCAAAATATCGATTTTTGAAGGGGAATCACAAAATAAGCTTAATTTTCAATTTAAACGTGTTTTAACGAAGTTATAAGCGATTTTAGTTTTTTCAAGGTTTTCGGTCAAAATATCGATTTTTGAAGGGGATTATGAGTGATCACAAAATAAGCTTATTTTTCAATTTAAACGTGTTTTAACGAAGTTATAAGCGATTTTATTTCCTTTAGGTTTTCAGTCAAAATATCGTGTTTTAACGAAGTTATAAGCGATTTTAGTTCCTTAAGGTTTTCGGTCAATGTATCGATTTTTGAAGGGGAATATGAGTGATCACAAAATAAGCTTATTTTTCAATTTAAACGTGTTTTAACGAAGTTGTAAGCGATTTTAGTTTCTTCAAGGTTTTCGGTCAAAATATCGATTTTTGAAGGGGAATATGAGTGATCACTAAATAAGCCTTTTTTTCAATTTAAGCTTATTTTTCAGTTTAAACGTGTGTTAATGAAGTTATAAGCGATTTTAGTTCCTTTAGGTTTTCAGTCAAAATATCGTGTTTTAACGAAGTTATAAGCGATTTTAGTTCCTAAAGGTTTTCGGTCAATGTATCGATTTTTGAAGGGGAATATGAGTGATCACAAAATAAGCTTATTTTTCAATTTAAACGTGTTTTAACGAAGTTACAAGGGTTTTAAATTTCATCAAGGTTTTCGGTCAAAATATCGATTTTTGAAGGGGTATAAGAGTGATCACGAAATAAGCTTATTTTTCAATTTAAGCGTATTTTAACGAAGTTATAAGCGACTTTAGTTCCTTAAGGTTTTCAGTCAAAATATCGAATTTTGAAGGGGTATAAAAGTGATCAAAAGAGCCAAATTCTCTCTACAAAATTTTATGAGAATCGGTCTATAAATTACCTTACCCCTCATATATATCGTCAAGTGCAAAAACTGACTTAAACGCCTATTACTGGCTTGAAAATATGAGTATAGCGCTGAAATTAGACATAAGTAAGTTTCTCACGATCAAAAATCTATCAACTGAATTGTATGAGGATCGATCCATAATTTACCCAACCCCCCATATAAGGTCCCCTTCAGAAAATGACTTTAACGCTCATTACTGCCTTAATAATAAGAGTATAGCGATTAAGTTCGGCATAAACAAGTTTCTTATGAGTTAAAATCTCTCTACCAAATACTATGAGGATCGGTCCACAATTGACTCTACTCCCCATATAAGATCGTCCTTCAGAAAATTACTTTAACGCTCACTACTGGCTTAAAAATACCTGTGTAGCGCTGAAATTAGACATACATAAGTAAGTTTCTTACAAGCACAAATCTCTCTACCGTAATTTATGAGAATCGGTCCATAATTGACCCTACCCCCCATATAAGGCACCCTTCAGAAAATGTCTTTAACACTGTTAATGCGAAAGGGATATGTCCATTAACTTAAGCTCTATTTCAAATATCAACCTAATGTTTATAGGGGAATATTCCATTTACGGCATACGGCTTACGGATAAGATTCGGCATGGTCGAATATAACACTTTTACTTGTTTCTTTTAATTTTGTGAAAAAATTGGATCTATGGTGAATTTTATCGCCTTACTTGATTTCTTAAACTAGTTTATAAACTTTTTGGGATTTGGATCCAATATGTACCGATTCTTATGAAATTTGCCACAGAGATTTAAGTTCCTATAAAATATATTTACGTCAAATTTGATTGCTATACTGGTAGTTACAAGCTAGTTATGAGCGTTAAAGCATTTGTGCAGCTGAGGAAACCTTCCCTTAAAACTCTTTATTAAATATTTATTCATATTTTTCCAAGTTAACAAATTATAAAAGCAAAAAAAAAAAACTGTGTGTATATTTAAATTATGAATCTAAAGTTTAATTAGGCCTTCATTAAATTGACGTAGACAAGCATGGCGTAGTTTGGCAAAATTCAAAAAATATTTATGTAAATTTTGCATTTTTAACCAGGAGGTCTGTGGGTTTGGTTTGAGAGGGTTGTCTAAAATCATTTGATTAGACAAACCGACTCCATAATTAAAAATTTGTTTGCTTATCTTTAAAATCTAAAAAAACTAGTATTAAGCACAAACATGATTTTAATATTTTGTTTATAAAAAAAATAATATTCAAAAATTAGGAAAAATTATAAAAACAAATCAAAAAGACATGTTAACTGTTTGACTTTTTTAGAATTTCAATTTTTTTCCTCTCAAGAAAAAATGTCAAAACAAAAATCGTTTAATAGTTAAAAATACAAACGAAAAATTTTGAAAAATTTTTAAGTTTGGGTCATAAAAATACACAAATTAATGACCGAACAATGAAATGCAAATTAAAGAAAATAAATTTTATTAAAACACATTTTTAAATTTAAAATTTTTTGTTTTCTTTTTTATTTTTGAAATTTATTTTATTTTTATTTAATATAGTATTTTTTTTTGGAAGATTTCACATGAGTCTGTTTGAGTGACTGACCTCGGTTAATAAATTGTAATAAATTTTAAAACAAAAAAAGTGGTTTGTCTGTTTAATATATATTTTTGTTAATTATGTATGAAATTAACACATTTTTATGGGTTAAAAAAAATCAATAACAATAATTAACAATTTAAACAGGGACAGAAAAGCAAATGTTTTTTTTTTTGTTAAGTAATTGAAAAGAAAATTCAACTTAAACTCGGTTTTCTGAAATTTTTTATATAATTTTTCAGTCAGTCTTACTGAGAAATATATAATATTATCAGGAATAATATCGTTTCTAAGATATTTGGCTCTAATTTTCTAGTCTATAATCTATAGTCTAGTCTTAAGTCTAGTCTAAAGTCTAGTCTAAAGTCTAGTCGAAAGTCTAGACTATATAGTCTAGTCTATAGTCTAGTCTAAAGTCTAGACTATATAGTCTAGTCTAAAGTCTAGACTATATAGTCTAGTCTAAAGTCTAGACTATATAGTCTAGTCTAAAGTCTAGACTATATAGTCTAGTCTATAGTCTAGACTAAAGTCTAGACTATAGTCTAGTCTAAAGTCTAGACTATATAGTCTAGTCTATAGTCTAGTCTAAAGTCTAGACTATATAGTCTAGTCTATAGTCTAGTCTAAAGTCTAGACTATATAGTCTAGTCTATAGTCTAGTCTAAAGTCTAGACTATATAGTCTAGTCTATAATCTAGTCTAAAGTCTAGACTATATAGTCTAGTCTATAGTCTAGTCTAAAGTCTAGTCTATAGTCTAGTCTAAAGTCTAGACTATATAGTCTAGTCTAAAGTCTAGACTATATAGTCTAGTCTATAGTCTAGTCTAAAGTCTAGACTATATAGTCTAGTCTATAGTCTAGTCTAAAGTCTAGACTATATAGTCTAGTCTATAGTCTAGTCTATAGTCTAGTCTATAGTCTAGTCTATAGTCTAGTCTATAGTCTAGTCTATAGTCTAGTCTATAGTCTAGTCTATAGTCTAGTCTATAGTCTAGTCTATAGTCTAGTCTATAGTCTAGTCTATAGTCTAGTCTATAGTCTAGTCTATAGTCTAGTCTATAGTCTAATCTATAGTCTAGTCTATAGTCTAGTCTATAGTCTAGTCTATAGTCTAGTCTATAGTCTAGTCTATAGTCTAGTCTATAGTCTTGTCTATAGTCTAGTCTGTAGTCTAGTCTATAGTCTAGTCTATAGTCTAGTCTGTAGTCTAGTCTATAGTCTAGTCTATAGTCTTGTCTATAGTCTTGTCTATAGTCTAGTCTATAGTCTTGTCTATAATCTAGCCTATAGTCTAATCTAAAGTCTAGTCTAAAGTCTAGTCTAAAGTCTTGTCTAAAGTCTAAACTATAGTCTAGTCTAAAGTCTAGATTATAGTCTTGTCTATAGTCTGGTCTATAGAATAGTCTATAGTCTAGTATATAGTCTTGTCTATAGTCTAACATGAGGAGTTTTAGAATTAAAATTTTGTGAATAACTTTAAGTTACATTTTCTGTAGAATAATAAAAAAAACTTAAAATAAATTTTTAAAAGTAAATTTTTTTTAACAATTTATCTCTTTTTCCTTCCATAAACCTAAACATAATAAATAATCTTCTAAACAATTTATACCCATTTATAGTTAATTTTCTTGTAGTTAAATATCAATTTGTAAATGGCGCTTAAATCATGGCATAATACGTTTCTGTTTACTTACTCTCAACTTCAAACGAGGCAATACAACAACTGGCTAAAATGCCAAAAAAAAAACAGAGATCTTCTTCTATAATTTTTACAGCAATTTCCTCCAACATGAAACTTTTAGTGGCCCATTAAAAAGCGTGTTTTCAATAAAAAAAAAAAACAAAAAAGAGAGGAAGAAAACAAATAAAAGTGAACCTCATCCTGTGTGGCCGTGGCACATGATGAGTTTAACTGAACAGGGTGTAATTAGGTGCTTTTTATGCTGTCATCACCAGCGTACTTGATTATAGGGTACTTGATTGTTACTATAAATGTTGCCGTTGTTGCTGTTACGTCGATAGTTGCTGTTGTCAAGAATAAAGTAAATATTAATTTAATTTCTTGATGCAATCTTCCAAAAACACACCAAAAAATTGTAAAGAAAGGAGCCAGTCCCACTTAGCAGGTTCTTTTTTTATTTAGTCCGTACTCTTTTTTCGTTTAGAGACCAAAAACCCTAAACATTTTGGTTGTATATTGCGTTTTATGCATCTTAAACTACGTTTGATACTAAATATGCCCCGTAGGCTATTTATTCTGTGTGTTTTTCGTTGCACTCACTCCTTTACTTGGGCTTTTTTGAGCACTCCAGGCAAATGAAGAAGTAGTTTTTGTTGCTTTGCTTCACATTTTCCCCACGAAGTTAATTGTATAGGAAAAACAGAGTTAAATTTTGAAAAGAAATTATTTTTTAAACTTTAGACATAATTACGGGGTTCAAGTAGATATTCAAACAATGTTGTGTTGAAGTTGGTAAACGGGGGTTCATTGTTTAAGATAATTTTAAATTATAAAAAATAAGAACTATTTATACCATGTACTGAGAAATTATAATGTAATTAGTATATAATTGCTAAAACCAGTTAAGTTATACAGTCCTTTGCTAAGCCTAGTTATACGAGTTATGTGTCTCACCTCAATAAGTTACCCGAAATATCAGTGTTGGCCTTACTCTACAAAGGACTGGTGAAAAACTAATCCAAATATATGAAAAAACTTACTCCATTTCATATTGTCATGACCTAGTTGAGGATAACGTAATCCACACATTCATTACATCAGACAAATCCCAAAACTACTCCTTAGATTATGGTAGTACATGATCCACAACATGTTACTATGTAAAGTAGGCTATATTCAAATCAATTCCGATGTGTTATTATTTTAAGAATTTCATTGAAGAATACCTATCAATCGATGCGCATTAATGTACTGAACACGAGAAAAATAAAAAATATTTTTTTTTCGAAGTTCCTACAAGCGATTGAAAATCCTGACCTCAGTATAATTTTTAAAAATAAAATGTTATTGATTTTTTCAAAATGGGTCTCAAAAATTCCGTAATTTTCTGATTACTGGAAAAATATTCTTAAAATTTTTGTAGAGTATTTGTGGTCCACAAAATGATTTTTAGTGGGTTGGCTAGACATATTATTTTCGTTTTTTATCAAAATAGGCATCAAAATTGTCTTAATTTTTAGTCAATAGTCTAGTCCATAGTCTATTTTTTTTTCTTCGATACGGTGGAGGTGTGAAATCTTTCCAGGATACCTACTAGACTATAGACTAGACTATAGACTAGACTATAGACTAGACTATATACTAGACTATAGACTAGACTATATACTAGACTATATACTAGACTATAGACTAGACTATAGACTAGTCTTGTTGTTTGGTCTAGAATTTCAAAATAGTACGAGTACAATAGTGTGTTTTTCGGCTCCAAGTTAAAAATATCACAAGAGGGATATATGAAATATATGAAGATATATTCACCAATTTAGAGTATATTTTCTACACAATGCATGCTCCCTTTTTGTATGGATTTATCTTTCAAGTCGTTTGAGAAAGATTGTGAAAATTTTAGAATTATTTTTTTTTTAAATTTGAATCTCAGGATTCCTAAAAATGATTAGTAGCATGACAAATATGCCTGTTAAAAATTACATTTTAAAATTATCATGAATTTAAATCATTCTAAATTTGTGAAATTTTTAAATGAATCCAAAAAATTTCTTCAACGGCGCCATAACTTCAACAAAAAGTGACCTATTTTATAATACCTGAAGATTTTTCAAAATTATTTTAATACAAAATTTATTGCAACTATAATTTAACTCGAAGACACATAAATTTAATAAAATAATTTTGATGAACAAAAAACGCACACAACAATTGAGTCATTTTTCCCTTTAAAAACAGCAAAAACAACAATTATAAAAACAAAAAATGAATAAATAATAATGCCCTAAAAAATATGTACGTACGTTTAAATAAAAATTAATTTTCAACAAATGTTTCAATTGTTGTTAAAATTGTTTAAACTACTTTATGACCATTGTTAAGTGTCTTTCAAATGGCTTGTTATTGACTCATTTAAATGCCAAACATGACAGACAACTGAATACTGAAAATGAAATTATTATTGTGTTGGATGAGACTCGCCACAAACCAACAACTGTATAAAATTATGCACAAATGGCCATAACAATTTATGAACAAATGTATACACAAGTAGGAGTTACAAGTGTTTAGGAGGCAGTAGCTAAAGGGTTAAGATGATGATTTTAATGCAATTTTCATGTAAGTATAACTTCAAAACTACAGAAGCTATGGGGATAAAAATTAAAACATTAATAGAAAATGACTTAAGCTTTCATTATATTATTTAAAAGAAAATATATTTGGATTATTGGACCAGTTGTAGAGCATCTAATTTTAAACTTTTTGTTTCAAGTAAACATTTGTATTACAAAACCTATGCTTAACGAAAATGTCTGTAGGGCACCCCAATACACCTTTAATACTAAATGTAATTAAAATCAATCACGTAGAAGTTATAAACTTTAAAAAAGTTAAAATAAACACACATTATTTTTAATATTTTTGTCAAAATACCATTAATAATAAATTTTATTGTATAGTTTTGTTTATTTGTTTTTTCTTGTTTAATAATTTTTTTTATTATTTATTTAACTGTAATTAATGTTGTTTGGTATTTAAAATTAAATTCAAAATTAATTTTAATTACTGATAAATTTATTTGTGTTTAACAGTTTTTTTTTTATTACATTTATTGTACATTTAAATAATAAATACAACTAATTAAGTAAATATATTTTAGGAATATTATTTTTAAATTAAATATGTATATATTTTTGTTTTAATTGTGGTATTTTGTTTATAATTAGTTTATGATAAATAATAATTTTGATTAATCTTTTTTAATTTTTTTCCAAAAAAAATAGTCGTATACAGTTTTTTAAGTTTTTTATATTATTTTTTTTTAGCAAAAAAAATAATTTTTCTTGGTTTAAAAAGCACCTTAAAATTAGGAATCTTTATTTTAAATTAAATTCTAAAAATTTTATTTTACAAAGTTGTTTAGTAAGTTTTTTTTATCAAAATTTTCTCTAAATATAATTTTTGGGATTTTTTTTGTTTAAAATTTACATGGTTTTTAGTTTTATGGAAATTTTAACTTAAATTTAAATAAAAAAAGAATAATTATTTTGGCATAAAACTTAAAGAAGAAAATGCTTAATAAATTAATTCTTTTAAGTCACTGGTTGTAATGTCTTTAATAAAATTAGCTTTTATAATGTGTTCGTCTAAGAATATAGGAAAATTGGAATTTTAGAAAATGTAATAAAGTAAAAGTATTGTTATCATTAGAGTTTGTAGAAAAAATATTATTCCCAAGTGGGATTCGAACTCAAGACCGAAATATATTAAATTAATATTATAATTCAATAGTTAAAAAAATCAAATAAACATATGGCTAGTCCATAGAAAAGTCTGAAAACTTGACAATAGGGTAGGTTTATTAGTCCACAGACGACACGTAATAGTTCCGCAGTCTAGACCATAGATTCCATAGGGAGTCTAGTCCCTATATAAGTCCTTAGAGTAGTCAATGGGCAATATATTTATCAATAGACAAGTGTGATAATAAGTTCATAGCTAATCGAGTTGTGAATGGACTAGTCTGTAGACTTGTTAATAAACATGTCCGTAGACTTGTCAGTGGACTATTCCATAAAATATTAAATCGACTAGTAAATAGATCAGAGCCTAGATTAGTCAATAGATAAGTCCATAGAGTAGTCGATAAGCTAGTCTACGGATTAGTCAATAGACTAGCCCATGGAGCAGTCAATAAACTTATCAATAGACTTTTCAGTAGCCTAGTCCTAAACTAGTAAATACAAACATATGTATATTAGACAATAGACCAGCCAATGTATACATATATGTACTTAGTAGTCCGTAGGCGAGTCAATAGACTTGTTCCTAGACTTTACTCCGATAAGTAATTTAATATGGTACACTTTTTGATTGCAGTTATTGATATTTTTCTTGATCAAACGGTATTGTTTCTACCAAAAGTCCAACAAACTTTGTACTTAAAAGGTACTATTTTGATAATTATTCTAAAACAAACTGCCCTAAAAGTCTATAAAAAGTCCATGAAAGGTATTTATAATGGTTAGAGTTTGGGGTTCGGGAATTTTGAGTTATCGGGCATTTGAGTTATCTCAGTAGCTAACGGAATAGTTGATATTTTCTTATATTTAATTAATTCTAAGAAGTTTGAATGAATCTTATTAATTTAATACCAAACTATTCCTGTGCCTATGGAGTACATATATGATCTGTTTAGTAGTCCTATGGTATGCAAACTATCTCACCGAGGTTGCCTATGAAGTGACTGCAAAAAAAAGTTGCTCTTAGCGGCTAGAATAGGACATTCACAGAGAATATGGGAGACCGTTTCTTCCCTTTGTCTGAAACTGTGACAGGTCTTGTTATTATAAGGTGTCTGGTGCGTTTCTCATTGAAAGAAGGCTACAATGGATTAGTCCCTTTACACGTGCCTAGATTATTCCATCTATCTTCAACATTCTGAAGTAAGAATGTGAGGATACTGTTATTTATAAAACCTAACGGAGTTGCTACTGAAAAGGCGATATCAAGAGCTGATCCCGAAAATAGTTTACAAGTTTTTCATCACTACAAATGTTATTTATTTGATGCCATTTTTTTTTCGAAAATAGTCCAGCAAGAACTTGTTATTAACAGCCTATTTCTCTAAATGCGACCGAACATTTTATATTGAAAACAATAACAATTTGTTTATTTGTTGTTTTCAATATAAAACGAGAAACAAATTGTTCGTTCGCATTAAATGAAACACGCCATATGTTTTCTAGTGCTTTACATGCGTATGTTTTTTAATAGCTCATTTAGGTCCCTATGTATAAGCAAGTAATGGTAATGACTTATTTAACTCCCTATTTGTAAGCGAGCATTTTAGTCGAGCATTGTAGTAACAATCTGCATAACAATTAGAACTATTAATTTTAAAAGTTCACAAATAGCACTCTTCCTTTTTAAAAAGCTCAAGAGAATTTACTTTAGGAATAGTTTATTGATTTGAAAATGTATTATTTATTTGTGATTTAGTAATGTTTTCCTTTTAGCAGAGCATAAAGTACCAGAAACAAAAAGTACGTGAAATATTACTTTCTTCTTGATTAACTTATACTTTTTAAAAATTTTACACAATTTCTTTGTAAACAAATGGTAACAATTTAACAATATTCCATCCTATATTAGTTTCTTATAAATTTGATAAACATTTATAAAAGGTTTAAAGAGCAAATTTTGTATGAAAATATTTTTTTTTTAACCTTTGATAAGTTGCTAGAAGTGCAGAAATTTCTCTAAATTTTCCTTTCAAGGCGAACACATTTCTAAAATGTCTTTTTGTATAATGAAACGGTTTGTAATTTATATAACAAAAAAATGAATTTTTTTTTAAACCTTAAAAATTTCCATTAAAATTTAGGCCCTAATAATTTATTTTCTAACAACTAAAAAAAAACCTAAACTAAATACTACAAAATAAAAATCTAATAAATTAAATAAGCGAAAAATATAAAAAATTTTTTGTTTAACTATTATACAATTAAGTTTTGTTTTGTGTTTTTATAACAATATCTTTGTGTTTTTGCCCCCAACTAAATAAGGGGGAATTTTTTTTGTGTGTGTATGTTTTTTAGTTACTAAATGTAATTTTGTGCGCATTTTTTTGTGCTCTTTACAATTCCTCTAGACATCGTGCATTTGTTAACATTATACGTGTTAGACGCCAAACTTGTTTGGCGGCATTTTCTAAAGCACCCGGTGATTTGCCTTTAAATAAATCCATATTTGGCAAAAAATAATGTGGACACCGACGGCACTGTAGACAAGAGATTAATTGCAAGAATATACCATTAATACGATCGGCAATACAATTCTCCTCCCACTCCATTTCCCGGGGATGTTTTTCACATTCGTAGAGTAGTAATGTTTTCAAGTGGTATGAAGTGACGGGATTACCGGGCAGGTCTAAATGACGATCACGCAGGGTTTTTAAAATACTTAAACATCTACGGCGACTGGCACCTGGAAAAGAGAGTGCAAAAAAAAATATGTTAAAAAATACATTAAATATTGATTTAATAAAATTAAACAAAAAACCCCCCCAACAACAAAAATCTAAAATTATTTTGTTTAAAGAGAGATATTTTCAGAATAAGTTATTTAAAGAATAATTCTTTTCTGTCCCCTTTAATACTCTTTCTCTCTGGCTCTCTCTTTGTTATAATTATTTAGTTCTTGTTGTTTAACAAGACTCCGTGGCGCAACGGTAGCGCGTCTGACTCCAGATCAGAAGGTTGCGTGTTCAAATCACGTCGGGGTCAATTAAGTCGTTTTTTTTTTCTTTAAGTATTTTTTTCTGGGTAATTATTTATTTTATTTCTTTTATTTATGTTTTTATTAATTTGTTTTTGGTGTTTCTGTCAGTATTGACTTTATAATTAATAATCAATATATTTCTGCTAACGACTGACCACTTGTTGGATTTTTTTTTAATTTTAATCGTTTTAAATTTTGTTGTTTGTTGTATATGAAATCGTTTAAAAGTCAAGAGTAGGTGTTGTTTTAATATTTATTCGTTTGATTGCAAATAAAAAAATATTATAATTTGTATAAAATAAAAATTAAATACCGGGTGCAATTTTAAAAAAATTTCTTATCTAAAGGTGAACAGTGGGATAAAAGTTGAAACATATTTTCAGTATAAATTCAAAGAGTAGAAAATCTTATCTTTCATTATGCCTAAAAAGAGCAAAATTGTCTGTTAGATCATCATCATTTTAAAGTGATGATATCACTTCATATAAACCTATCACAAAAGAACCTGTGACAGAACTAGTTCTGTTAGTTTCTTCAGAGGAAAAATTAGCTGAAAAACGGCCGTCAAAATCATTGTCTGATCGGAAATTTTGCATAAAGAAAATACACTTTAAAATCTAAAAAAATCCTACAATATAAAGCAGAGATCTCTCTCAGCATTGATGCCTGGTCTAAAGAGAACAAGAGAATTCTGCACTCTTGTTCTCTTTAGACCAGGCATCAATGCTGAGAGAGAGATCTCTGCTTTATATTGTAGAAGGATTTTTTTTAGATTTTTAAGTGTATTTTCTTTTTGCAAAATTTCCGATCGGAGGTAAATATATAAAGTTTCTTTATAAATTTACTTCTAACCCACTGCATCATGGTTTCTTTTTTGGGATAGTCCAATCTTGTTTAAAAGCTTAGTCACTCATTACTCGTTTAATCTCACAAGTTCAACTTTTATTTTTAAACTTTTCACGTTTATTTTTTTACAAAAATAAAATAAACATTGATTTCATAACTTATTTTTAAATTAAAACACAAAACTTAAGTATGCGATTTAATTAATTATCTCAAAATTATATTAAAATCTTTTAACTAAACAAAAGCAGAATCATAATCAACTAATCTTATCAATTTACACTTAATATAAAATAAATTTAAAACGAAAGGGAAATAATTAAATGATTTAAAAATAATGCTAAATCACATACATACAAAAACAGAATTGAATTATAATGATCACAAATTAATGACAAAAATAAATTCAAGTAAATGAAATTAAACGCGATAAAATACATAATAAATTATAAATTTACGAGTTGTGTTATTAGCAGTAGAACTTAAAATATTTAATACTAACTGTTAGTTCCATAAATTGTTTTTTTTTTGTCACAATAATAAAATTTTTGTTATTATTTTTTTGAAATGGCAGGGAATATTTTATTAGACGTCTTCGTCATAGTTTAGCATGTGACAAATGTTGGGATTTTTTTTTTAAATTGTTTAAACAAATTATTTAAAATGCTTTCGATGTAAAGAATTTTACCGAAATATCATTGTATCTTAAGGATCTTACAGCACTTAAGTATTGAAATATTTATTTCCTTAAATTTTTTAAATTTATATTTTTATTTTTAATTATTCAACACATTTCTGGGAACTTAATATTTTCCACACAGGTTTTGTACATAGTTCTGCCGGTCCATGTACAAGCACTTTGCTCAAGTACTCGAGCTATCTAATCTCTGACCATTGCTGCCCCGTTGCTTAACTTTTGAGATGCAAAACATCACTTCCGTTTACAACCACGCAGAAAGGATGGTAACTGTTGCATATGATGAGTAAAAACACTCACAGAGAAAACACTGTGGTAAATTTGTGATATGATATCAATTGTATAAGTACATTCGAAACACTAACTCTGGACGTACGGATGGGTAAGTTCCTTTAACATATAGACTTAACACCAGCTCATTTTCAACACTTAGTCCTACTGTCACTTCGCTGTGGGTTAACTGTTTGGTGCTGTCGGCAACAGCACCGAACTTATCCCGAATTATAGACTTTACCGTTCATGAGTCTTTTTACCGACATTCTCTTTCCGAGAATTTGATTTAAATCACAGCCAGCATGTGCATTCAGAACGGACCTCTCCGGCACAAGACAAATCTGAAACTCTGTCCTACGGGCTACCGATTCCCATGGTATGGTGGATTATCACCAGTTTATATTTTCGGCAGACTATAGGTACTCGTAGCACTTCTTTTCCCCGGGATTGTAATAAAATCAACAGGAGGGTCTTTCAACAATTCATCATACACGGCCTGTGTATGATGAATTGGATTGAATACGCTCCAAAATAGGTATATAAGATAGACGATATGTTGAAATCTGCGTATTGGATTGTACTTGAACTGACTAATATAAAAGCGTTCAACGTAATGAACTATAAACATGGGTAAAGTCTACAGGACCACTAAAATCCTATGATTTTAACGAGAGCACGACAAGAACGGACGCAACTAAACGAAATATGACGAACGAATTCACTGAAATGCTAAACAACTTTATGTGTTACTGCCAGACTTTGGTAGAAATTAGATCGATATATCTTCCACGAGATTTTATTCCAGATATAGCATTTCTCAGGAAGACTGATTGAAAAATTATAGAGATGTACTTCCAGGAAACTAAGTTTCTGTACTTTGAATGAAAATGAAGTAGAGCGAACAACCTATATACATATAACCGGCCTACTTATATCATACTTTCAAACTAACCTAACCTATAACAATTTTGAATTTAATGAACCATAAAATTGACATTTGATTTCGCAAAGAAATCTAAAATTTTCGACAACACCTTTCTCAAAAGTTTAGTTAATATTTCAGGAAATATAAAATTTAATTTTAAATTATATTATTTGCGAACTCGATGGTACTTTCCTATTGCAAATTTTGTTTAAGAAAGTGATAATATTGTTAAGTTTATAATTTGAAAATTTTTAATTGTTGTTACTTTTCTTTTTTTTTCAGAGAAAATCTTCAACTTTAAATTTAATTCATAATATAAACGTAAGTAATCAAAATTATTTAAAAAACTTATTTAATTGCCTTAATTTAAATAATTCATAATTGGAATGAATTTTGTAATAAATGGTATGAATCGGAATTTTTTTTGTTTGTATGGGTTCTGGGGTCATTATGAATATCGGCAATATCATATAGACTTTTTGAAACCTAAGTTTTGCCGATTTTTGTTGAGAACATTTAATATGATTATGGGCTTAACACCATTTTCAGGGAATAAGATTGTAAGGGGCCTATTTTCAATAGACTTCGTCCTTGGTAGAGTATGTACCAAATTTCAAAATTATTTCCAATAATATTGAAAATTGCGACCTGTAGCGTGCGCACAAGATTTACATGGACACACAGACAGACAGACGTACGGACAGACAGCCAGAAAGACGGACATGGAAAGTGATTCTGAGCCGATTGGTATACTTTAAGGTGTGGAACCTATATTTTTGGTGGTTACAAACATGAGCACAAATTCATAATACCCTCCCCACTATAGCGGTGTAGGGTAAACAAATTCTTCAAAGAAAAAAAGAAAATTTAAATAATTTAAGAAACAATAAATATAAATAATTTCATACTATTAAGGAAATTTTCATAAATATTATTAAAAGCTTTTCTATGCAATATAATTCGAAAAAATATAATTTCCATAGAAATAAAAGTTGGTTGCTATAAAGGAAATATTCAATTGTTGCAATCAATGCAATAACCATTTTCTTTACTTAAAATAATTTCCCCCCAAACAAGTTTACTTTTTCTCTCTCTTTTTTACAAAACTTCTTTTTTTAATCAAATATCCCCTTTTAACCCCTTCTGCTCGATTTTCTTAAAACAAACCAATTTAAAACTTTTTTTTATAAAACAAAAGAAATCTCAGCTGTTGTTTGACAGCAACAAAATAAACATTTAATAAAAACAAATAAATTTTAAATTAAAAAATTCAATAACAACAACAAAAACATCAATATAAAAAGCAAATAAAACAAGAAACAAAATTGTCGTCGTTGTCGTTTAGATTAAATTTCAATGTTTCACACAGATTTATGATCAGTTTTCATGTTAAAAAAAAACGAGAACCTGGAATTTCTTTTGTATGTTTTGTATAAATATTTTAGGGTTTTTTTTAGTTCTTTTTAACGTAACGCTTATCGTTTAGATTATAATCTTTTTATTTTATTTAACAAAAACAAAAAGTGTGTGTTTTTATTTCATTTATGAAATTAAAACGAAATGTTAAGAAGAATTGTGAAAGGGATCTCAGAAAATGGGTGTTATTTGGGGGGTTTTGATCCAGAATTTATTCTTTCCGCTTAACAAAGCTTTTGAATCTAGATTAGTTATAGGCAAAGCACTCTCTCATCATCTCTTGCTTTTCTTGCACAAAGAGAGCTCTCTATTTGGTACCCAAACTAGATTATTAAACTTTTTCAACGTTTATAGTTCATACACGATTCAAAAAACATCTCCTAATAAAACACCCTTTCTTATGAATGCATAACATTAGATTAACTTTTAAAATACAATTTAATAGTCAACTTTTAATTAATAGTTTCAAGTCTAATAAAGAATTGAGACTTTGTTCCAGTCAAGAAGAAGAAAAATTGAAAAATATTATTTAACCAACCAATTGACAATTTAATAATAATAATTGTAAAGAAAAATTGAGTAAATTAATGTTACACCCTGAGTTGGTCAGATCATGTTTGTCATTCGTAATAACTATTAGTATAATTTTTTTACAAAACTAATAAATAAATATTCTTAATAAAATATCAGTAACAGTAGTAGAATTACTAAGTCTTAGTAATAATAATAATAATGTTTTAAAGTAAAAATCGCTTATCGTTTATTTTATTTGAATTTAATTTACAAGTCATTATATCAATCGGCATTTAAAGCCTCTCAAATAAATCAATTATAGTTTAGGTTTAAGTGTGTCACTGATTACTGGTCATAAATTGTAAAAAAATGACGTTTTTCGTTTTTTGTTTCCAGTTCCATGAGGCTCTAAGTGTTTATTGTTTTTCTTAATTTAATATTTTATTTTATTTTCGAATCTTTGGTTCTAGTCCCCCTGCTGTTATACGATTTTCATGTTTCAGTATAAAGTATTTTTACTTTTATTAAGTTGGTTAATTTTATTGTTTTTGTATCTTTCTACTGTTGTTTTTTTTTTTTTAAGTTTATGATTTCATATTTTAGACGCCACTCATTTAGCTGGTGTCACCTTTTGTTTTTGTATTTTCCAACATTGATTCCAGTAACTTTTTTTTTTTAATTTATAATCGAATAAGTTTACAGCCGCACGTTTTGTGTTGGGGGTATTTATAGTTAAAGTCTATTTTGACATCTTAATTTGTGATCGTATTGTTGTTATTAAATTAAATTGTAAATATTGGTTTTTAGTTTCTATTTATAGTGGGTTTAAAATTAAAAAATGATGTGAAAGTGTTAAGGTTGAAAAATTATAGCTTAAATAAGGTAAATTTTCTTTAATTTGAAGTCGAATATATCTTTTACGTGAGTTCTGATTTAACTTCTTAAGTTTTTAAAAGGTTCTATAACAAAAAAACTCTTGAGTTTGCATATCTATAGCTTTGATCATAGGTTAGACCCAGTGTTAGCAATATTTTCCCGCAATTTTCGCTAGAAACTGTCGGATTTAGGTTCTTGCAAAAGCCGCTAGAAATTGTTAAATTTATTAAAATTCTGGAAATTTACCAAATAAATGCAAAATTTCAGTAAATTTTATAAAATATTAAAAATATTGAAACTAAGCTACCAAGAGTAGTCCAGACTATAGATTAGACTTAAGATTATACTATTTCCTAGACCTAAACTAGACTATTAACTAGACTATAGACTAAACTATAGAATAGACTATATAATTGTTTATAGAATACACTACAGACTAGACTATAGACTAGACATTAGCTAATACTATAGACTAGCCCATAGAACATACTATAAACTAGACTATTTACTAGACTATAGAATACGCTATAGAAGAGGCTATAGACTAGACTATAGATTATACTATAAACTAGACCAAAGACTAGACTACTGACTAGACTATATACTAAACTATAGAATAGACTATAGAATTTTCTGTAGAATAGACTACAGACTAGATTATAGACTAGAGTAGACCATAGAATATACTATAAACTAGATTATTGACTAGACTATAGAATAGACTATAGAATGGAGTATATATTCGACTAAAGAATAGACTACAGACTAGACTATAGGCTAGACTATAGACTAGACTATAGACTAGACTATAGACTAGGCTATAGACTAGACTATAGACTAGACTATAGACTAGACTATAGACTATACTATTGACTAGACTATTGACTACACTATAGACTAGACTATAGACTAGACTACAGATTAGACTATAGACTAGACTATAGACTAAACTATAGACTAGACTATAGACTAGACTATAGACTAGACTATAGACTAGACTATAGACTAGACTATAGACTAGACTATAGACTAGACTATAGACTAGACTATAGACTAGACTATAGACTAGACTATAGACTAGACTATAGACTAGACTATAGACTAGACTATAGACTAGACTATAGACTAGACTATAGACTAGACTATAGACTAGACTATAGACTAGACTATAGACTAGACTATAGACTAGACTATAGACTAGACTATAGACTAGACTATAGACTAGACTATAGACTAGACTATAGACTAGACTATAGACTAGACTATAGACTAGACTATAGACTAGACTATAGACTAGACTAGACTATAGACTAGACTATAGACTAGACTATAGACTAGACTATAGACTAGACTATAGACTAGACTATAGACTAGACTATAGACTAGACTATAGACTAGACTAGACTATAGACTAGACTATAGACTAGACTATAGACTAGACTATAGACTAGACTATAGACTAGACTATAGACTAGACTATAGACTAGACTATAGACTAGACTATAGACTAGACTATAGACTAGACTATAGACTAGACTATAGACTAGACTATAGACTAGACTATAGACTAGACTATAGACTAGACTATAGACTAGACTATAGACTAGACTATAGACTAGACTATAGACTAGACTATAGACTAGACTATAGACTAGACTATAGACTAGACTATAGACTAGACTATAGACTAGACTATAGACTAGACTATAGACTAGACTATAGACTAGACTATAGACTAGACTATAGACTAGACTATAGACTAGACTATAGACTAGACTATAGACTAGACTATAGACTAGACTATAGACTAGACTATAGACTAGACTATAGACTAGACTAGACTAGACTATAGACTAGACTATAGACTAGACTATAGACTAGACTATAGACTAGACTATAGACTAGACTATAGACTAGACTATAGACTAGACTATAGACTAGACTATAGACTAGACTATAGACTAGACTATAGACTAGACTATAGACTAGACTATATACTAGACTATAGACTAGACTATAAACTAGACTATAGACTAGATTATAGACTAGACTATAGACTAGACTATGGACTAGACTATAGACTAGATTATAGACTAGACTATAGACTAGACTATAGACTAGACTATAGACTAGGCTATAAACTAGACTATAGACTAGACAATAGACTAGACTATAGACTACACTATTGACTAGGCTATAAACTAGACAATAGACTAGACAATAGACTAGACTATTGACTAGTCTATAGACTAGACAATAGACTAGACTATTGACTAGTCTATAGACTAGACTATTGACTAGTCTATAGACTAGACTATTGACTAGTCTATAGACTAGACTATAGACTAGACTATAGACTAGACTATAGACTACACTATAGACTAGACTATTGACTACACTATAGACTTGACTATAGACTACACTATGTTTATGGACATTGTGCCACTTTTTGAAGTATAATAACGATTATGAACATTATGACATTGAACATTACAATACGCCACTAACATTTCTACAACAGAGTTGCATTTTATAACTATTTTACGAAAATCTATATAAATTAAAGAGTAATGTTTGTTCGTAATCGATAAACTCAAAAACTACGGCATCATATAGGACAAAATTTCAAATATTTTGTCGTCAGAGTTTTAATTTTTAGTCAATTCCACCTAAACCGCTAAACCCATTCGAAGGGGTATATAGGGTAGAGGCCACATGTCAAATGTAGTTCCTGCAATGAGGAGCGGCCATCACTAGAAGAATGTAAAACTTTTGATTGGGCTGCTTGAAAGCCAGAGGTGGCCAAAATTAATTTAAAAAGTTCTAGGACCCATGACTTGTGAAAAAAGATTACTTAAAAGTGCATTTTAAACTAACTTCGCAAAAAAACTGTTTTTAAAAACGGCACCAGTTCAAGTTAGTCTAGTGATCGGTCAAAGAAAACTATTTGTTTAGAAATTTGCAGCAAATTTTGAACGAAAGTTTTGTTATAATTATGAGATTGCCAATAATTACAACAAAAACTTTTACCGACGGAGCTTTTTCGATCCAGAAAGAAACAGCAAATTCGTGATTTTCAATATCTTGAAAACATAACATTAATCATAATGCATTATTATAATGTTAACAAATCCAATTCTGAATATTAAGCTAAAAAACTTGTCTATATGGGTCTTTCTAATTTCTATCAATTTCTTATCTATCTAAAGGATCAATTTATTCTGAGAATTATAAACAGGTCGAGTAGATTTTAGTCAATTTATGAAATAAACTAGATTCTTCAAGCACTGCCAATCTTGTCTTGATCTTGAAAATAATCCTAAACAGCTTATGGAAGTTGTAAATTTCTCAAGGGAGCTAAAATTAAGAACTTTTATTATTTCTGATCTATACCGATAATTCCTATATATT
Source organism: Lucilia sericata (assembly GCF_015586225.1). Taxonomy (NCBI): domain Eukaryota; kingdom Metazoa; phylum Arthropoda; class Insecta; order Diptera; family Calliphoridae; genus Lucilia; species Lucilia sericata. The sequence continues at coordinate 131,175 of NW_023994927.1, forward strand.
GAAACTAAAACCAGAGTTCAATGAAATGATTTCCGGAAATTTCTAAAATACAACATTCTTAATCACCAACTTTCCATTAAATTCCATGATCCATTCGAACGATGTTATTTTTTCGAAAATCTGCTCAACCTGAGCCTAGAAACAACCAGTTTGATCAGACTATATTAAGACACTTTAACAAAACTTTCTTTACAACTACCGACGGCAATTCTACCTTTCGCTACACAAAAATTCCCCCAAACCCCTTATCAAACGTACCTTGTAACAAACGATTTTCAGCATCTGTAAAGCTCAACACCCAGGCATCGCCTTCCATAGCAGAGTTTTTACCCTGCAACGCTATACATTCCTTCGATAACATGTCGAAACCTTCAGTCTTAACCTCTGCAACAATATTGGGATGTGGCCATGGTATACCCGGTATGGGCCAATGTGAGGCAGAACGTGGCCACAGGCCGGCACACTTAAAGGCAGGCGTAATTTGTACAATAATCCTTTCGCGTATACGCAACTTAACCTCGGTAGTGTCGGCAATCATTTTCACTATATCTCGATAAGCACATTTATCACAAGCTTGGGCAACTAACGTTTGAAAACGTGAACGTATCTTACGGGCTGACAAGTAGCCGGAAGCTGTTATAAATTCTACCCATAGAGACATGGAACGTTTGCGGCCATCGCTTAGTTTGAGTACCGCACAGCCGGGCAGTGTGCCATCATCGACAAAATTTAAAACACCCATTTGATTCAAGTATATGATGATTTCAAATTCTGTGGGTGATATAACTTCCAAACCCTCAAAGCGACCATTATAATCGTTAAGGGAGGATATGAAACGAGGCTCTTGGACCTCTACTTCTTTGAGGACATCTTGAACTATGCGACACACCTCGAGTATTTGTTTGTGTATCTGGGCTTTTCGTGTCTGAACACGATCTGCACAGTATTTGTTCATTTGATAGACCATTTTGGATTGTGCCGCTATCATATCCGACGGCACTAACATGTTGCTGCTTAAAGTATGAACTTTGTGATAAAAAGCTTTTATAAAGCTTTGTTTAGTAGATTACAGGAAAATTGCTAATAATTAACAACTTTTCTTTAAGATTTGTTTGTTTGTTTTTTTTAAGCAAATATTTTTAGAAACTTTTTTTATTTTAATTTTTATTCTTAATTTGTGTTAAGCTTTTCTTGCTAAACTTTGGTTTTCTTTTTAAACTTTTAATATAATTTTCACCTTATTTGGGTTAGAATTTTCTTTATTTAATATTTTGTATATCCGAAATTTTCGTAATTTATTTTCGTTTTCTTTTAAGAAAATTACCACAAAACTTCTTTTACAAAACTTTCTTAACAAACACGCGACGTCACACACAATTACTCTCCACCACGTTCACGCGTCGTCAAGTTCTAAATGTTGACTGAGTTTCGTTTGCTGAACTCACCGCAAGAAAACGACTGCGACAACGCCAACAACGACGACGGCTACGACTTCTCATTTGTTTTGTTCAGTTCTTCTTCTTCTCCTTCCACAACTCTGCTCTAAACAATTCTGTGTGTAATTTCTTATTAGTATTTTCAGCCGATAACTGTTGCTATTCTTGTTACTCCTTTGGATACTAAGGTAGCCATATTGTTTTTACCGACCTTTTCCGGTTGTGTGTTAGAGTGAGATGGTGGTGTTTTATGTATCGAGATTTGTTAAGAGTTTTGTATGTGTTTTTTGTTTGTTTTATTAGTATTTTTGTATTTACTTTAATGGCTGGTTTTATCTTTGTTTGTTTCCTCTCTTTTGTTGCCTTTGACTTGATGTTTGTATGGGTATGCAGGGGTTTCCACCGATGTTTAGTACTTTTTTTTCAGTTGTTTTATGTGTGGTTTTATGGTTTTAAAGTAGCGCCGTCAGATAGCGATGGCGCTTATGCCTTTTTATGTTTTTTTGCAAATGTATTTGTTTAAACGTATAATTGTGTATTTTGTTGCTGAAGTTACCAGATGAAGAATTTGCAACATTTATATTTTGCTTAGATCTCCATCGTACCTATTGAATTCCGAAGAAGTCTTGAACTGGGATGCTTTAAGTGAGTGGGGTCAGCTACAGGGAACACTTCCGCTTTAAGTTTGCCATTCGCAGGAAATATAAAAATTCCATGTTTTATCTAAATCTCGAGATTCTAATAGCGGAACGTTGACCTACATATATGTCGACTTTCTAAAGTTCTTGCAATCCAAATTTTCTGATGTTAATTGATCCAATTTAAAAACACGGTGCACTGCATTCTAAATTTCAGTTAGTAAGTTAGGTAGTTAGTTAGTTAGTTAGTTAGTAGTTAGTTAGTTAGTTAGTTAGTTAGTTAGTTAGTTAGTTAGTTAGTTAGTAGTTAGTTAGTTAGTTAGTTAGTTAGTTAGTTAGTTAGTTAGTTAGTTAGTTCGTTGTTAGTTAGTTAGTTAGTTAGTTAGTTTGTTAGTGTTAGTTAGTTCGTTAGTTCGTTAGTTCTTTATTCGTTCGTTCGTTCGTTAGTGCGTTTTCGTTCGTTCGTTGTTTGTTGTTAGTTCGTTCGTTCGTTAGTTCGTTCGTTCGTTTCGTTCGTTCGTTCGTTCGTTCGTTCGTTCGTTCGTTAGTTCGTTCGTTCGTTCGTTCGTTCGTTCGTTCGTTCGTTCGTTCGTTCGTTCGTTCGTTCGTTCTTCGTTCGTTCGTTCGTTCTTCGTTCTTCGTTCGTTCGTTCGTTCGTTCGTTCGTTCGTTCGTTCGTTCGTTCGTTCGTTCTTCGTTCGTTCGTTCGTTCGTTCGTTTCGTTCGTTCGTTTGTTCGTTCGTTCGTTCGTTCGTTCGTTCGTTCGTTCGTTCGTTCGTTCGTTCGTTCGTTCGTTCGTTCGTTTCGTTCGTTCGTTTTCGTTCTTGTTCGTTCGTTCGTTCGTTCGTTTCGTTCGTTCGTTTCGTTTTCGTTCGTTCGTTCGTTCGTTCGTTCGTTCGTTCGTTCGTTCGTTCGTTCGTTCGTTCGTTTCGTTCGTTCGTTCGTTCGTTCGTTCGTTCGTTCGTTCGTTCGTTCGTTGTTCGTTCGTTCTTCGTTTGTTCGTTCGTTCGTTCGTTTTCGTTCGTTCGTTCGTTCGTTCGTTCGTTCGTTCGTTTTCGTTCGTTCGTTCGTTTCGTTAGTTCGTTCGTTCGTTCGTTCTTCGTTCGTTCGTTTGTTCGTTCGTTCGTTCGTTCGTTCGTTCGTTCGTTCGTTCGTTCGTTCGTTCTTTCGTTAGTTCGTTCGTTCGTTCTTCGTTCGTTCGTTCGTTCGTTCGTTTCGTTCGTTTCGTTCTTCGTTCGTTCGTTCGTTAGTTCGTTCGTTCGTTCGTTCGTTAGTTAGTTCGTTCGTTCGTTCGTTCGTTCGTTCGTTTCGTTCGTTCGTTCGTTCGTTCGTTCGTTCGTTGTTCGTTCGTTAGTTCGTTAGTTAGTTAGTTCGTTAGTAGTAGTTAGTTAGTTAGGCCTCCATAGGACCTCATGTGTAGTAGTAATAATAGACTAAATTGCCTATCTTACAGATTTCTAAAACAGTTATTTGGATTCTCGAGTCCTGCAAAAACAATGTCAATATAAATTATAGTTAACTAACATAAAACAAAAAAATACGGTTATATATATAGTTCTCCTATTTTTTCCACCATCTGGCAACTCTCTCTTCTCGCCCCATTAACAAACCTCTAATAAATTACCACAAAGTCTCCGCCTCTATTTTATGCCTGATGTTTAAAAAGGCGCACACTTCTACTAATTGTAAAAACAAACAAAATTAATAAATAAACAGAAAAACTCACATAGATAAACACTAATACAAACAAATCTGTGAAAAACAAAATAAAACTCTTGGCACTCTCTCTTTTCTGAACAGAACAGAGGGAACGAAAGCGAAAACTGAAATGAATAAAACCACCACCAACAACAAGTCAAAAAATTAAACAAATACAGTAGCAGATTGTATTAAACAAACACACCACGTACGGATAAACGAGGGTTGTTAGAGAGGAAAATAAAGCCAGAAAAAAAATGGAAGCGGAAATAAACCTTTTTAAGTTTTCACGGAAACGTTATGATAGTTGGGCCTTATATAGTAGATATCAATCTGAACATAGAATAGCAACTCTGAGAGAATTCTATGTAAAGTGTTTTTTGGCACTAGTTACTTCGCTGACACAAAGTAATGCAAAGAAAGACATATAATCTAATTAGACGAAAATTGTGAGAATATTTAAAGGATAGGTTTTGCAGTATAAAAAATACTGCGACATATAAACTGCAACTTTTGGTGGTAACCATAATTTCTAAGACTACCCTCGTATATGTATGTTAAATTCATATAAAAAAAAACACCATAAATATGTACTTTTATGTAGTATGTATGTACAAAATAAAAACAGCAACAACAACAAAATTAAATGTACACATAATGTGGCATCATAAATTCATAAGCAACAACCCATTCAAACACATACTTCAACATTCAAGGATGAAGTGACTAGAGGGGCAAAAACAGTATAGTGGCATAATACCATTTAGTAAATGGAGTAGAAGACATTCATGTTAAAAACAAAATGTATAAAGAGGGTTTTAAATATTTTGCAACTCATATCTTCAGAGATACAACAAACATTAATGGTGTGAAAGAAGGAAGTTGTTTGTTTTGTTGCCTTAACAAGGGAAGAAATAATAAAATAAACATTTTCCCGCATTTCTTCCTTTACTTCTTCGAGAGTTTTATAGTTGTTGTTCTTAAAATTATCGATCTAAATCCTAAAGAAACAATAACAACAATTCATGTGGTGTTTGTTTATAAAAAAACGAGCTTCCGTTAGAAGTTAAACCTTAAAATTCTCTTTGTGTTTTCCTTAAGCAGAGAAACTTCAACATCACCATTTCAGTCATTGGGGTTACTATAGTTGAGTTGCTCTTCCCATTATTGGGGCTTTCTCTGAAGCCAGGGGATGTTTAATTTTATTATTGTCATTACTTTTCTTTGTGTGTTGTTGTTTTCTGTTGTCTGGTTTGCAACAAGGACATTATTTATGTTTCCTTTGCTGGCTGGTAGACATAATTAATGATATTTAAACATGAAATTAATGCTAATGCTATAAATGGAGTTTTTTTTGAGACAATATTCACAATAAAAATTAATAAAATTTTAATATTTCTTAAGAATATAAAAATTAATTTTTTAAATTAGATAGAACATCTAAACTAATTTCTTAATTTCTTATCTTTAATAACTTTTCAATAGAGGAACAGTGATATTTTTCACCAAAAATGGATTTTTATAGTAAAACCTTAAAATCGGCTGTAGATCTCTTAATTACACTCCGATTGAGAAAACAACTTATACCTCCGATCACTCATTTTTTATATTAAAAATGCATTGTAATATGAAAATTGGATGTAGATCACTAAGAGCTCTCCAATTGAGAAAATAATAGTAATTCGTGATCACTGATATTTTTTGTTAAAAACTCATTTAAATATGAAAAACTGGATATGGAGAACGCTCCAATTGAGAAAATAGTGAATATCATTGATCACTCATATATTCCTTTAAAAATGCATTTTGAAAACTGGATGTAGATCGCTTAAATTGCTCCAAATGAGTGAACTGTAAAAATCTGTGATCACTGATATTTTCCGTTATAAACGCATTTAAAGTGAGAATATGTGATCACTCATATTTTTATATGAAACATCAAAAACTAGATGTAGATCACTTAGAACGCTTCAATTGAGAAAAAAGTGAAAATCTATGATCACTAATATTTTGCTTTAAAAATGCGTTAAAATAAGAAAAACCTAAAATCATTCACAGAGTCTTAAATTAGGCTCCAATTGAGAAAATAATGAGAATATGTTATCACTCATATTTTCCATGAAAAATACATTTTTATATGAAACATTTTAAACTGGATGTAGATCACTTAGATCGCTCCAATCCAGAGAACAGTGAAAATCTGTGATCACTGATCTCTTCGTTAAAAACGCATTTAAATATAATAAACCTAAAATCGGCTATAGATCCTTAAATAACCCTCCAGTTGAGAAAATAGTGACAATATTCTGCACCCATATTTTCCATAAAAATGGATTTTGATTTATATAAAAACCTAAAATCAGCTGTAGAACACTTAAAACGATCCAATTGAAAAAAGAGTAAAAATCTGTGATCACTTTTTACATGAAACCTCTAAAATCGGCTGTAGATCACTTAATATCGCTGCAATTAAGAAAAAAAAATAAACACTTGAGATCTCTCCTATATACCACCAAACTGATCGCCGATATTTTCCATTAAAAAGGCATTTTTAACTGAAAATCGACTGTAGATCACTTAATGACGGACTCTCTCGTTGAAAGACTAATGATCACTAATATTTCCATTAAAAAAAGTATTTTTATATGAACAACTTAATAAAGCTCCAGTTGAGAGAATAATGAAAATCAGTGATCTGCAGATCCTTTAATATCGCTAAAATTGAGAAAATTATGAAAACCTGCGATCACTCATGAAAAACCTAAAATCATCTAAAGATCACTACACAAGACTCAAAACGAAAAATTAATAAAAATCTATGGTGACTTGTTCTCTTTGTGATGATATTTTAAAATAAAAAATTATTTCTTTTAAACCTTTTCTTTTATTTTATCTAATTATTAATGCGGGTACAATTAATATATATTTTAAAAAACACAAAATAACACCAAAAACAGAGCAACTCACTCAATCACATATAAAAAATAAAAATCGTCCAAGCATTAACTACTTAATTCCATTTCTAATCTAAAACTTTATAAATCTACTATCAAAAAAACATTTCCTATATTTGTTCTTGAAAAAAATTCTTCGTTACAACTTTATTTTGGGAAAACGAATAGATGCCGCCATAGAAATATTTCATTTATGATAAATTGTTAAACTAAGTGAAAAACATTTATTAAAGACAAATTTTCTAAAACCATTACCAACACCTATTTTGCTTTTTTTAGATTTCTTTTGGTCTAGTTGGTTGGGAGAGAATTCTTAAGCTATAAATTAGAAAATTATACAAAAACCTACTAAAAACAAAGTTACTTTAACATATGACTAGATAAAGCGATCGTGTGTTTTCTTTTTACTGCATTGCGTTTCTTTACACTCGAGCAGAGAGACAAATGGACAACATCGCTTCAGCCAGACAACCAGGCACAAGAAACCAAAAAAAAAAAACTTCCAAAAACATTAAGATAATTTTAATTAGCACCTTTTTTCAGAAAATTTATAATTGTTTAGTTTCTTTGTTTGTTGGACTTAGTTTTAGCTTTTTCATTTATTTTAAGTTAATTATTTATGTTAAAGTATATTTCTCATGTTGCTGTTTAAACAAAAAAGAGGAGTTACAGATACCGAGAGGAAACTAGACTATTAAAAGGCGATCGCAAGAGAATTTACAAGAGCATAGATTGAAGCAGGCATAGGCAATGAGTGAAAAATCTCTCTCTAACTGGTACAAGTGAAAGTAAGTGCTCATAAGAGAGATCTTAGCCTGTATCTGGATTTGAGTTAGTTAGTGATACATTTAATTTTTCGAAAATAACTTTAATTTTTTAAACACCCTGTTCCCAAAAAATAGAAGAAGAGACACAAATATGTAAAAGTTTTTATATACATGTAACCAACAGACCCGACCGACCATCGAAGTCAACTAATGTAATCATTTTTATGTGTCACTAAATGTCAGAATTTATCAGGAAATTATCATTTAAAACATATTGTTAATGGCAACTGATATCTATTTAATTGATTTTTCATGCCATACTCATATACAATTCCTATTTATAAGTGTCCAACGCTACAACAATGTAAAGTGTTGTCCAGGTTTTATAGCAAGTTAAGCTCTGGGGTTTTTTTTAATGTCTTTATTATACGTTTATTTATTGAAGGGATTATTAGCATAAAACTGTGACAATGAAAATGAAACGAGTAAATCAATAAGAAATATGTTTATAAAAAGGTGTTAGCGTATGATTATTGTTATTTTCAATATTTATGAAGGATTTTGTATGAAAAAAAAATACAATTTGAATTTGTTATTATTGTCCTACCGCAAGAAAGAAAATAAAGACATTTCATCAAAAACTGATTTTTATATTAAAAAACTTAAAACTTATGCAGATTGTTAAATCTGTGATCATTACACTGAAAATAATCCATCCATAATAATTTTATAACCACTTTTTTCGTAATATTTACAATAATTTCGTGCATAATACGAAATTTTGATTAACCCAATTTTTATAATTTTTCGAAAATATTTACTTTAGTATTTCATACAAATTCGTATACATTACGAAACAATTTCGTGATGTGAAACTACAAAGCTTCAAAATCAGCTCCTTCAAAAATAGATTCTACATAAACAAAATTTAAATCGAAAGTAAATCTTAAAATAAAGCTAAAGAATCTTGGATCTCTCACATTTTTCATTAAAAATCGATTTTTATGAGAAAAACTTAAAATTGGCTGTATATCCTAACATAACGCTTCAATAGAGAAAATAATAAATATCTGTAATTACACATTGTTATGCGCTTGTGCTGTTGTTTGTAACGCAGCAAAATATTGGCCCTACACTAACCTTAAAGTATACCGATCTACTCAGAATCACTTTCTGAGTCGTCCGTCTGCCCGGCTGGCTGTACATGCGGAATCTACTGGCCACAATTTTGAAGATATTTTGATAAAATTTGGACCATTTTGTTTTTGTCACAAGGACGATGCAAATTGAACAAGGATGATGCCAATTGTACATTATTTCACCTAGCCCCCATACAACATCACCTTCCGATTTGGGGTTTTTAACTCATAACTATGTCAAATATACTACTATCTCTCCAAAAATTTACACAACTTATATAGGAATAAATGACTATGCGTATTTTTATAATGACAGGCCGTCGTTTGACCCTACCCCCCATACAAACCCCCCTTTTAAATCTTAAACTTTAAAAAATTAACTTATAACCATTAGTATCGCTATGACATTCAGCATAACTAAACTTTAAATAAAAATACATCCCTCCTCCCAAATTGTTGAGAATCGGCCCATATTTGACCCTAACTCGCATATAAAGCAAAAAAAGAGCTTTCAAAGAAGCAAAAAAGAAGTAGAATTTACTCCATGGAAGTGCTGAAAAAGACCTGAAGAAGTGATGATTTCAACACAGGCTTATCACAGGAGGGATGTCCTTTTTATTTGATTCCAAATTCACTACTTCTGAAGTTATTCTCAAGAAGTAATTTTTATGCTCTTTTTTGGAAGTTATTCGGAAGTTATATTGTAGTATTATAGAATAGAACTAATTTGACGTAAATAATATTAACATAACTAAGGTTAATAGACATATTTAATACAAAAGCCCAAATATAACATTTTTTATCTCATAAAAATGTAAGAACAAAAAATATACCTTCAACATTGAAAAAATAGAATTATTTTTACTTCTTCGGAAGTCTTTAAACATCACTTCCTCAGAAGTGAAATTTTGTTATTCATCAATAAATTGCTTAAATACATCGGAATTAAGGTGAAATTCAACATAAAAGTTTCTTTATGAAAAATAAATAATTTTTGAAAATACTCATGGTGTAGGGTATAATATAGCCGGCTATGCCCGACTATACTTTTCTACTTTTTCCCTCAAAAATGTTTTTTTTTATATGAAGAACTTAAAAAAACACTCCAACTAAAAAAATAGTCAAAATCTTGTATCTATTGTTTTCCATAAAAAACGTATTTTAGATGAAAATTCTAAAGTCGGATTTATATGTATTCTCAAAAAACACCCCATTTGAGCACATGTGAAATTCTGTTAACATTCATAGAAAAAAAAATCGAATTTCATATGAAAAACCTAAAATCAGATGTAGATCATTAAATGACGCTCCAGATAAATAAAGGAAAATCTGCGATCACGCTCCAAATTCAGAAAATAGTAAAAATCACTTATATTTTCTCTTAAAAAATCACTTATATTTTCCCTTAAAAAATGATTTTTATATAAAAACCTAAAATCGGAGAAAATGAAATGATAAAAATCTGGACCATTAATGTTTTTTATAAAAATGGATTCTTAGTCCTTAAATAACGCTCCAATAGGTTAAGTAGTGAAAATCTGCGATCTTTCATACATATATCAAATAGGTATTTCTATAAAAGAAGCCTATATCATTAAATAAAGCTCAAGATAAATAAATGTAAATGTGTGATTACTAAATCTGTGATTACTAACGCTACAATTGAAAAAATAATGAAAATCTAAGATCACAAATATTTTCGAACCTCATCGATCCTTGAAAGATGATCAAATTGAGAAATTAGTGAACATTTCTGATCACTCCTAGTTGCCATTAATAGTGAACTTTTATATGAATCACCTAAAATCGGTTGTAGATCCTTAAAGAATGCAAGTTAGTTAGTTAGTTTGAAAGGAGGATGAATATACATCAAATCCGAAGAAATACACCTAGGCCTCTATCGGGCCTGTTGTGCGCTCCTTAACCAGTGCCTCAGGTGGGAATCGAACCCACCACCTCCGGTCTACCAGACTAGAACACTAACCACTAACCTACCGGAGGCCACTAAAGAATTCAAAAACTGAGAATATATAGTGAAAATTTGTGATCGCTCATATTTTCCAATAAAAATGGATTTTTATTTTAAATATGCGGATCACTGATCACTGATATTTTCCTTTAAAAAACGATTAATATGTATATGGAAATAATTAAAATCGTTTGTAGGTCTTTAAATAATGCGTGATCACTTATATTTTCGATCAAAAATAGAATGCATTACAAATTAGAACTTTCTTCTACAAAATCTAGACTACCGAAAAACAAATTTTATTATTTGACATAAAATTTTCTGACTCCAATTCAACATCATCGATTCAACCTTATTGAAAAACATGTTATTTCGTTATTTGCTTCAAAGATCTTTTTAGCATTTCTTTAGGTCATTGAAAGTGAAATTAACTTCTGTAATATTACCAGCATTCCTTTTATTCCAATCTAATCTTATCAATTTAAAAAGAAAACAATCTAACTGTCCGTTACACAAACACATGCTTGTTACTTGTTACATGTGCAATAATATGAACAACTTCCAGAATATGCACAAACGAAACCGAAAATATGCAAGAAAAAATGTCACCATTTCCTCTATAGTTCCCAGCAAACAAGTCTAAATTTTTCGAACATAAATAAATTAATTACAATTGCTAAAGAAACAATGAATCCATAACATCCATTCCTTCCCTATTTGTAGCCACACCATCTAAAAATAGTCTCTCTTAAATAATCAGTAAATATGATCAGTGAATTATTTGTTACATACAATGTGACGCCGCATCACCAACTGTGTATGCGAGAGAGTGAATGAAAGCATAAGAGTGTGACACAAGTCTCAAAACAACAACCAACTTCTTCTCAAAGAGCACAAAATGATGACAAAGGAATTTAGAAGATAATGGTAAACAACAAGTTTGTTTTACCATTATTGAGTATGTAACGAATTGTTAACGCAATCAACAGTTGTGAAATGACATGTAGGGGACAATATTCATTTGCAATTGCAACAGGACGTTCAATAACAGGTGAACAGGTATCCTAGAGTGTGAGAGATAAAAATGATTAATGTTTTCAGAGTGTTGCTGATGATACAGTTAGGTCAGTTGTGTTTTGTAAGTGATCTTTTTCAAGGATACTTTCGTTTTTAGAAAAATAGTTTAAAAGACTAGAGAATTTGCTACGCATTTGGTTAGTATTTCAATTCCAAACTATAGCATAGTTTCAACAGCTGCTGTCAACACAAAATGTCGTAGTAAAATGGATCTTTGGAGCCAAAAACTGATCGCTTATTTTTAAAAGGAAATAAATTTGGTTTCCACTATTCTATTAACTTCATTTACTATCTACAAAACCACTTAAGCTCCAAAATATGTACTCGATATTTATACCATATTAAGTGTTAGTTATTTTTCTAAGCTGGACAAACGTGTCTGTCCAAATAAGTAGTTAGATATCAACATTTTTTTCAGCAACACTTCTTACCAAAAATACGCAACATTATTTATCTAATTTGCAATTTTATAATTATTCAATTTAACATTTTTTTTCTCTGCCAAAAACCATTTGCCCCACAACTGCTGTGATGAACAGGTTTTTTCCTTGCAGTTGCTTAAGATTATTTTGGTTTACCAAAGACGTTTGTTATTTTCCACAAAAAAAAACCAAACAAATATTCTAATGATAATAAATGAATGCATTAAGCATTTATCAACAACTGATGATGGTTCTTAAGTCTATACAAATAAATTACACCGCATGCAGTTAACATATCCAAACATTGAAGAAACCAACCGGATAGACAGACGACCAACGACTAACCACCAACACCACCTCTAACTACAACCACCACCAACTATTAAATACAAATATAGTTGGGGAAAAAAGTGCATATTTGGTTTTAAGACAAGCAGAATATGGTTAAAACAATTTGATATAAACTGAGTTGAAATTATATACAAACTTACTTACTTAGTGGATATTTGATCGTTTTCTTGTGGTGGCCTGTATTTCAAAGTTTTCCAATAAATAATGTTAATTTTTGTTCTATGCTTTTCTCTGGCCGAATGGCAAAAGTTTAAAGAATTTTTGGTATTTTTAGCCATCAGGATAAATATTGATCAAATACATTACTTGCGGTAGAAAAGCAAAATACTTAAACAACGTTCACACTTATCAAATATTTAAAGAAAATGACGCGATCGCTAAAAAATCGACATCAAATCAGTTAAAGTCTAAACATATTTTTGCATACTGCATGTAGGGGACAAAGATGTCATAAAGGCCAAATTTCACGATGGTCTTTTTCATCCACAGCGTGAGCTTTTTCATGTACATGTACAAGCACTTTGCTCTAGTACTTGAGCTATCTAATCTCTGGCCATTGCTGCCCTCTTGCTTAACTTCCGAGGTGTAAAAGCATCACTACCGTTTGCAACAACGCAGATGGGATAGCCTCTAGAGATGGCAACCAGAGACGTATTCGATAGACCTAAACACGTCCATCAAATATGCCGAGGACTTACTCTTACTCACAGAGAACATACTGTGCCAAATCTGTTCTGAACCGAGTAAAACCAAAACATACCCGGACAAAGAAAGAAAATTCAATGGTATCGCTTGTATAAGATACCTACATCCCTCACCATTCAACCTGGTGCATCTCTCATTCATCTGACACACTCATTAGGAAAAATATTCGACCCACACACTCTAGGTATACGGGTGGGTAAGGTCAGCTTCCCTTAACATATAGACTTAACACCAACTCAACCGAGCCAGTCCCGATTTATAGACTTTACCATGCATTAGTCTTTTAACCGACATTCTCTTGACACTAATTTCGGTTTAAACCAGAGCCACCACGTGCACCTATAAGGGACCGTTCCAATAACCTATACAAGACGTGGTACCAGATTATTTGGTTATCTAGTTCGACCCCATGTCAAATCAAAATAAAGGCCGAGTATACATGTGATCATAACCAGTGTATAGTCCTGTCAGATTAGAAGTACTGGTATCGATATTGCAACAACACCAAGATGAGGATTCTTCATCATGGTAACATACCCCCGGGGACATGTAGGGGACAATTATCATTATCACATTTTGATGTAGTTCTCCGATTTTCTTAGTGAAATTTCCACAATTGTTGGATCTAGCTAGAAGCGCAAGACAACGTGCGATTCGAATCGAACAAGATGAGTGCTTCCTTCAATAGATTGAAACGACTCCAAAAATCTTTGCCGGATAGCGAGGACAATCTTACCTTATATCATCTTCATTCAGCATTTCGATTGCTAAGGTCGTCTTACTTCCATCATTTGAAGTCGCAGTCTTGAGGATCAGTTCATATTTATGTTTTGCTTGACTATGTTAGGATCGACGGTATTCAATTCAGACAGAACTTACCCAGACTTTATCGCTAACAGCCTTATCAATGATTTGAAAACCAAATATGGTGAGAAGCTAAATAATTTTCCCTTTAAATGGTTTTAGTTCTTTAGGAGTGCCTCCAAAAATTGGAAGACATGTGCTTTGAAGTTGTGCCCTATTTTGATAAATTTGTGTTGTATAGTTTTATTATGGAACAAAGTCATAACAAAAGGATTCCGGGCTTTAAATTTGAAGAAGCACCTCAATATACTAGACAAAAGAAGGATTTCGACCAGCTTTATACTTGAGTTCATAATCATATGGGAAATTTGAAATTATTCGGCATTAAAATGTTATTTTATATTGTCTTTATTGGAATGAATTGCTGATGACCTTATAAAGGAGGGATCCTCTGGTAGATTAGTTGGTGATTTTCTAGACTGACAGTTTTAGAAGGTTGTCCACTTCTTAGATAGAACCCCGCAAAAACTTTCATTACACATAAACATATTCAGTTATTATTTTAACACGGTGATGTCACTGGATTTAAATACTTACCACAAACGATTACAAGTAATTAGAAAAATCGTATGAAAAAAGGTATAGATAGGGCTTTTATATCTTCACGAGGAAGATGAACTCATTAGTAATAAGACGTTATTAGAATGCTTCTATGTAATCAGGAAGATAAGTAATAGTCATTGAAAAGTATGTTAATAGCTTAGTAGTTACAATTAAAAGTCATTGCCAAGCTTTTGTTGGAAAATTATTAAACAAGAATTCTTCTTTCTTTATAATAACAACTACTACTGAGAACCCCTGTAACTCTCCTACAAACTAACTAACAAGATTGTGTAAAAAATAATGTTGCAAGCAAACATTTTTGCTGTTTCTTAAACATACAACTCCCTTCCTGAGTTATAAGCTTCTAAGCTCTAATTTAAGGATGCTGCTAGAACTCTAAAGAGGGTGAAGGGGGGCTTAAGCTAAAGAGGTTAATATTAAAACGAGACGAATGAATAAATGGGGGGGGGTTTATACTCAAAAAGAGAATCTCAAAGAAACACCATAAGAAGTTTATGTGTAGCTCCAATTTAGCGCTTAATTTGAATGTTATTCATACATGCATATTCTGCATTATCAGACGAAAACGCGACGGGATATAGGCGCCAGTTTCTTTAGAACTTAAGAATCAACAACAGCAACAAGAAACATTCAACAAAATAAACATATTTAAAAAAGAAGTGTATAAGTATGTATATGTTGTAGTTGTGTTGTGCTGCTGCATCTGCATCTTTTCTTTAGTTGTTGTTTAAAACATTTAGCAGGTAAATAACCTGTGCACGCATCCATGAATTTTTAAGATGTCAGTTGTGTGACTGGATTGGGATTTCTTTTTATAAATTTGTTTTCTTTTATATACTTTGTTTTCACTACTTTTAAGGTTTTTTTGTTGGGCCTAGTGTTTATAAACCGGTTAACCGGTTAACCGAAGAACCGGTTTTTATTGCATATTTCGGTTTTTCGCAAACCGGTTTTTTTAAAACATTGGTTTTCGGTTAACCGGGTTATCCGGTTTTTAAGTCTCGGTTAACCGATTTCAAAAAAATCTAATTTTTAGTACAAAATTGTATGTTTTCTTTGATTTTTTATTGTGATTTTTAAAAATCTTGGATAGTTGAGATTGTTAAACAAATGTTAGGAAATGTTAAACATATATTATGCATATAAAATGGAGATTTACAATTTCAGACAATCAGGAAATTAGTAAAAAGATGGCATTTAAACCAATAAAAAATTAAGTATTTAAACAAATTCCAACCATTATATGAAGAAATTTGTTACTTATTAAGACGAATAAATAACGTTGATTATAAAATGCACTTCCTTGTTTACTGCGTGAGTATAATAAAAATCGAGAAGTTTGTCAAACGTTCTCAAAACGGATTTTATTTATCGAAACATAAGGGTAATTGTCGCTGTCCGAGAATTTATGCTGCTGGGGTTTTTCACAAACTGTAATGGCGCTTAGGTTGATTATCAGGAAGGAAGTAATGACACCTGTCAATATTCCTAAGTGTCATTCACAGTAATTTGAACAACCACAGGCGTAGCGAGCGGAGGGTGGTCACAATTAAAGCAGTGGCTCAATGTCTATGTCGAGACAGTCGTCGTCTACGTCCGTTCCCGATGAATCGTCGCGAGCCTGAACACTATTTATACTAGTGTTGGACATAAAATTTTTTATTGATATAGATGCATTATATATTCAAAGGTCAATTTATTCCTCCTATGGCAACTTCCATATACCTGACGAATCAATAATAACTTCAGATCTGTATAAGTTTGCTTTCTTATGATATATTAATGTACATATTTATACTAAAAAGTGCAAATATCTTATTAAGTAATTCATAATATTTCGCAAAATGAAATTTTTCAACTAAATATTATAATATTTTAAAGATTTCCAAACATTTTGGTTAACCGGTTTAACCGGTTTTTTTGTACTCGGTTAACCGACAAACCGGTTTTTTAGAAATGGTCAATTTTCGGTTAACCGAAAAACCGGTTTTTCCAAAAGTCGGTTTTTTATAAACACTAGTTGGGCCACTTGTCGCCTTGTTTTCGTTGTTTTCTGTTGTTTGGGAATTTCTCATACAAGACCTTTTTTATGTGTGACATTGATCCTTAAGCAGCTAAAGGTTAAAATGTCAAAAAATTCATCCTGCCTTTTTTTAGTTTTTTTGTTTGTTTGTTCTGCTTGATGACACAAGTAAACGCCACCGTTTTCTTTTGAAATATTTTGGTGGCAAAGTCTGAAAATAAAGGCGGTTATATTTAAATGATCGATCATTTGTGGTATGATGGTGATTATGATGATATTGATGACGTTTGAAAAAAAAGAGATTAAGATTGTTGTGTGTTTATTAACTGATCTGTTTAAAGACTGTCAATGATTGTCATATAATATTGAATCGTTTGGATTTTATTTGGATATTACTGATCTTTTTTTTGTAACTATACGAAGGATCATGATGATTGGAAGATCTTTAAGTTTCCAATCAATTTAATGAACAGATGTTGAATTTTTTTTATAGGTTAAGTAATGTATACTGTTTAATCAATTAAAAAAGTGGAAAATTATATAAAAATTCACGGAATTCTATGGAAAATGTTTAACTTACACAGAAAAAACTAAAAATATGTTTCAATTATCAAAATAATTGTATCAAGCAAGTTTTGCATCTATCACCAAAATGATGATATCAATTATCAAATTTGTAAAAAAATTAAAAAAATACTTTTTTTTTCCAAATAACGAATTAATCAGAACAATTAATATCAATAATTAAGACAAAATTTAAAATTGATTAATTCATTAATTGTATAAATTAAATATTTAATAAAAATAAAATCTAATTTTTATTAATTTATTAATCAAATGAATTAGTTTGTTTGGTAGAAAATGTATTAAAAACCAATTAAGTTGATGATTAAAACAATCAAATTATTAATTGATTACTCCCAATGTTAAAGGAATGCTTGACCTTTAACAATGCGTGGAGTATTTACAAAAAATATCACTTTATTATCAAATTTGAACATATAAAGTGTTTTATAAATTGTCAGGAAACTTGAATATTATATGCCTAATTGAATGAATTAAAAATTTTCCGAGAAGTTTATATCTAGAGAGCAATTATTATCTCAACTTTCGCCAAAGTTTGTTATAAGTGACTTAAGCTATAAAACGAAAGTGTTAATTCTGAAAATATTTCAACAGCCTGTTATTTATTATGAAATATATTTCTGCTTTAAATTTTTCTTAAAATTCATTTCTTTAAAATTTAAATTTTGTTCTTTTTCTGGACACTATTCTTTATGGCCCAAATAAAATAGATGGTATTTTAATTACATGTTTAATGCAAAAACATGATGTACTAAATTTAAACCAACATTTAACTGAACAAATATATAAAGTAAAAAAAATATTTTGCCTAAAGCTTCATAAGAATTATCTACATTAGGAGGGTACCTAATATTCGGATTAAACAAAATAAGTTATTCAGAATAGTTTCGATACATTTTGAATTAAAATGAAATAAAAAAAGTTTTAAAATACAAAATTTTGATATTATTTTCTTAGATCCACAAAAGTAAATTTCTTCACCCAAAATCACACCATCCTAATCTACACATATTTTCAATTTGATGCTGTCCTGTATCAGATTGTATGACTGCTTTAACATTTGTCTGTCCGTAGTACGAGTATTAAATGTGAGAGCATAACAACATATGAAATTTGACTTAAAACAACGATTAAAATCATAAAATCAATTTAACATTGCAAATTTGCTGGCAGGCGTGAAATTTTTACTTAAGACACACGTTCTTGCCAAAATACTCTTTACAACAATGTGATGTGATTAACAAAAACAACAAAAACAGCGACAGGAACGGGAACAGAAACGGCGACGACAACAGCCCTAACAATGACGTTTGTGTGAGGTCCATTTTACAACACTCACGAAATAAAACTAATATACATTTATATGAATCGCTAAAATTTCAGAAAACACCGATCATAATTATAAGCAGTTTATGATCAAGAAGCTTTTTTGGACTCTTCTACACAAATGTTATTTCTCTTTGTTTAGATATTGATTCAAAAGTATCAGTATCTTTTCTGAAGGAACCTAACTCTTAAAATTACGTCATCGTCAATCCTTTATTAGCTATCAAGCTAATTAGTCAGATATTGATCTTTGATCATGTTGATTATCATTCAAGTATCAAAACAATAATTTCTTTCTGTAAGAATCTAACTATTGATATTATGATCGTCAATCCTCTAGGGATCAAAAGAATTAGTCGAATACTTAACTTTCGATATGTTATTACAACAATTATATCTATCTCCAGAAATGATTATTGTTTCCAAACATCCAAATCTTAAAATTGTGATCGTCTAATTTCACCTCAACTGTTGAAGATCAACGAAGTATTCTTGCCAGTAGCCCAAATTGTGATATTCCTATCTCTGATTGTCCAGCGATCGTGTGCCAGAAACTCAACTTCTGAGGATCGTTTAAGTATTAAGTCCATGATTTATTTTTTCAAAATTGTTTATATCTCTCCAACATCCCAACTGTCTATATTGCGATCCTAGTGATATTCTAGTGATCATGAGGATCGCTAAGCTTTTCAATTGCTAAAGATCGGTCAAGTATAATAACAATAATTTGTCCATTTCACAACACTCACGAAATTAAATTAATAGAAATTTATATGAATCTGAAAAGTTTCAGAAAACGTCGATCACAAATATGAGCAGTTTACGATCAAGAAGCTTTTTTGAACTCTTCTACAGAAATGTTATTTCTCTTTGTTTAATTTAATTTCTTTCTGTAAGAACCTAACTCTTGATATTACGATCGACAATCCTTCAGCTATCAAGCGAATTAGTCAGATATTTTTCTTTGATCATGCTGATTCCCGTTAAAGTATCAGGATAATAATTCCTTTCTGTAAGAACCTAACTCTTGATATTATGATCATCAGTCCTCTAGAGATCAAGAGAATTAGTTAAATACTTAACATTCGATCTATTATAACCACAATTCTTTCTATTTTCAGAAAAACTTGTTATCACCAACCTTTCAAATTTTGAAATTTCGATTGCGATCGTCCAATTAAAATGCGTTTTCTTGCCATTGGCTTAAATATGTATTCCTATCTTTGATTGACCAGCGATCGTGTGTCTTAGTCAGAAACACAACTTCTGAGGTTCATTTAAGTATTAAGTCCATGATTTCTTTTTTCAAAATAGTTAATTTCTCTGCAGCATCCTAACTGTCTATGTTGCGATCCTAGTGATATTCTACTGATCATTTGGATCGCTGAGCTTTTGAATTGCTAAAGATCGGTCAAGTATAACAATTTGTTTCTCCAGAATATTTATTTAACTTCAACAATACAATTCTTGATTTCTTGAACATCAATCGATTAGAATAATCACATAGGTACTCAACTGATAAAAATCGTTGAATGAATGAAAAAATGTATTTCTCTTCAACTACCCAAGATTGGAAATTACAATCGTGGATCGTCCTGCGATAGAATGGAATAGTCAGCTACTGAATTGCTGCAGATTATTCATTTAAAACAAACACCCCTTGCATGAACAAGATAATCCGATTCTTTCTCCATAAATAGTTATAACAATCATAAATTTCGATAATACGATCATTGATCGTCTAGCGATCGAATTGATAAGTGATAACCTCGATTGTTGAAGTTCTATTACTCATAACAAAAGTGACTTCTTTAAAAATCGTTAAATGAATGAAAAAATATATTTCTCTTCCACCGACCAAGTTTTGATATTACTATCGTTGATCGTCCTGCGATCGAATGAAATAATCAGCTACACAATTGCTGCAGATTATTCATTTATTACATTAACTCCTTTCATTAACTTAATAATTCCATTCTTCCTCCATAAATAGTTATAACAATTATAAATTACGATAACGCGATCGTTGATCGTCTAGCAAACGAGTTGCTTAGTGAGAACCTCGATTGTTGAAGTTTCATTACCTATAACAAGATTATTTTCTTTAAGACATTGTTTCTCATCAAAGGTTCTAGAAAGTTTAATAGTCCTTCATCGATATTATGATTAATGATTTAGCATCGGTTCAGAATTTGAAGATCGACAATATTCTTTTTGGGTTCTAAATATGCTAAATCAATCATCTGAATAATCTGAGGCGGATTTTGGAGTTTTTCAATTTCAACGATCGCTTACCATTTTCCAAAATAGATGGATCTTTATTTGTAAACTTCACCGATCTTACCATTTCAACAATTTGAAAACATTGATGAAAAATCTCTTAATGACTTCTATACGTTTTGATCAGGTCAGGATTTCTGATCTAATGTGATCTATAGATTTATATTATTCTATTTGCAAAATCTTTTGTTCCGATCTAATGCCATCTATGGATCTATAGAAGTTATTTTTTTCAAATTGATCGTCAATACGAAGATGATTTGAATTGGTCATGCGATTTGACCCCGTAAAAAATGAAATTGGCCAAAGTATAAATTTTTATTACCAACAACTTTTTCCTAGTGTATTCCCACCAAAAAGATAAACATTTTACATACCACTCAGAGTAGAAGAAGCAAAAAAATAAACGAATCCCCAAAAGGAGGCAGGTGAATAAACTTCTGCTAAACTGTCCGCCTATCATCTTTATTTCGTACGTTTTTCTTGTTAATAATTATGAAATGTTTGCTATTTGTTTAAAGAAAATTCGCATCATTATTTTATCAGATGGAAATTTAACAGATCATTTTAAGCAACACAACAAACGTTCCACGGGCCACCAACCACTAGCCACCACAGCAACATAAAATCATTTTTCATAAAACGCTTTATTTGGTTTGCAATCTTCCTCAGGTACTCACTCTTCAGGCCAGTCTACCAGCCAGCCAAGAGACCTGTTATTTATGAGGCGTGTATAGGGGCGTGTTTGTGATGCATGTTTTGTTTGTTGCAGTTTAAACTGATCGATCTGCAGCAGCTATGCACAACATTGCACTGAATTGTTTAATGTTTATTATGACAATGTTTTTTTTTTTTTTTTTTGTGAAACAAAAAAAGTTTTCGTAAACCAGCGAAGACATGTGAGGACCACCCTTTTAATGAACATCTAATTACAACGTTTATAACAAGCTGTGATTATCGCTCAATGCAACTTGTTCGCTTGTTTGGCATACGAGATTTCCTTTTTATAAAGTGTTTGTTTTTACTTTATTTCTTCCTCAATTTCGAACAGAACGTGACGTTTGCCTGTTTAAACAATGCAGCAGTCCTTAAAGCTTTCATCACTGCTGCAAAAAAAGCCTTTAGCGTTTTCTGTATTATAAGTCATAAGCTGGATTTCTCCACTTGGGAAACTGGGTTGATGATGATGACAATGATGATGGTTATGAGTAGAGTTTAGTGTGCTGGGCTTTTTTTTAGTTGGTATTTTTTTTTCTGTAAAGCTTAAGGGCTTTTTAGTTTAAGTTAAATTTATGTTTGTTTCACGTATAAATTTGTAATTTTTGGCGCATATTTTGTTTTTTTTTTTTTTTGTCTTCATCTGCATTTTATTGTGGCTGATGAGGCTTGTGAATTATATAATATTGATTTTAATCGAAATTGCCTTAAAATTCATGTTGATTTTAATTGTCTGTGAGGTTGGTTGTGTGCCGTATGAAGAAACCAAAAAAAGAGAGGTTGTTAATGAAACTCCTTGTTAAATGGAATTTATGACACATTTATTTTATATACATTGTGTTTTTGGGGTTTGTGTTCTTTTGGAATATTTGTGAGGTCGATATTAAGGTGAGTTTTATGAGAGTTTTATACTTCACGATTGTTTAATATCAGAGCATTTTCAAAAAAATAATCGTCAAATTCTCCTTTTCAGAGAAATGAGTTTAGTATTAAAAGAGTTTTACGAAAATTATCTATAAGAGATTTTTTAATAAAAAAGAGATTTCTGGAAATTTCAAAAATTTTCTATAAAAAGGAGAAATTTACAAAACATTTCTATAAAAATGAGAAATTTACAAAATTTTATGTAAAAAATAGACATTTTCAAATATTTTCTATAAAAAACGGAAATTTTCAAAAACTTTCTATAAAAAGGAAATTTTAAAAAATATTCTATAAAAAAATGTTCTATAAAAGAGAAATTTTTAAAAATGTTTCTATAAAAGAGGCATTTAAAAAATTTGCTAGAAAAAAGAGAAATATCTATAAAAAAGAAATTTTCAAAAATTTCCTATAAAAAAGAGAAGAAATTTTTTTAAATTTTCTATAAAAAAGGAAATTTTTAGAAATTTTTTTATAAAAGAAAAATTTTCAAAAATTCTCTATTAAAGAGAAAATTTCTATAAAAAAGAAAAATTTTCAAAACAATTCTATAAAAAAGGGAAATTTTAAAAAATTGTCTATAAAAAAGAGAAATTTTCAAAACTTTTCTATAAAAAAGAGAAATTTTCAAACATTTTCTATAAAAAAGGGAAATTTTAAAAAACTTTCTATAAAAACTCTTTTTTTCAAAAATTTTCTATAAAAAAGAGAAATTTTTCAAAAATTTTTTATAAAAGAGAAGTTTTTATATATTTTAAAAAATTAAAAAAAATTCTGTATTAAAAGAAATTTTCTATAAAAAAGAGAAATCTTCAAAAATTGTCTATAAAAAAGAGAAATTTTCAAGAATTGTCTATAAAAAAGGGAAATTTTCAAAAATTTTCTATAAAAAAGAGAAATTTTAAAAAATTTTCTATAAAAAAGAGAAATTTTCAAAAATTGTCTATAAAAAAGGGAAATTTTCAAAAACTTTCTGTAAAAACTCTTTTTTTCAAAAATATTCTTTAAAAAAGAGAAATTTTCAAAAAAAATTTATAAAAAAGAGAAATTTGCAAAAATTTTTTTATAAAAAAGAAACATTTTAAAAAAGAATTCTATAAAAAGTGAAATTTTAAAAAGTTTTCTATAAAAAAGAGACATTTTAAAAAAATTTCTATAAAAAAGGAAACGTCTTCTATAAAAAAGAGAAATTTTGAAAAATTTTCTATGAAAAAAGAAAAATTAAAAAAAATTTTGTATAAAAAGGAAATTTTCAAAAATTTTCTTAAAAAAGAGAAATTTTCAAAAATTTTCTATAAAAGGAAATTATCAAAAATTTTTCATAAAAGAGAAGTTTTTCCAAATTTTCTATAAAGGAGAAGTTTTTCCAAATTTTCTGTAAAAGACACATTTTCTCTAAAAAAGACAAAAATTCAAAAAAGTTTTTATAAAATAAGAAATTTTAAAAAAATTTCTATAAAAAAAGAGACATTTTCAAACTTTTTTTATAAAAGAGAAATTTTCAAATATTTTCTATAAAAGAGAAATTATCTAAAATTTTCTATAAAAGCGAAATTTTTGGTCAATTTTCTATAATTGTTGAAAAATTGTCTATAAAAAGAGAACAATTTTCGATAACTTTCTAAAATTAGAGAAAATTTCTAAAAAGAATTTTACCAAAATTCTATATAATCTCCATAGTTGCCTATAGTCCAGATTATAGACTATACCCTAATCTAGATTGCATACTAAACTATTGTGCAGTTAATGACTAAGCTAAAGTTCATACTATAAACTAGATAATAATCCACGTCCACACTATAGACAGTATTTCAAACTAGAGAGAAGAATTTTACTAAACTATAGTCAAGATTACAGATTAGGTTATAATATAGACTTAATTATTAAACATACAATATTCCAAACTAAAGGCACGACTATGGACTATACCGTAATAGAGATTACTTACTAAACTATAGTACAGTTAATGACTACACTATAGTTCAGGCTATAGTCAAGATCACAAACATTAGATAAGATTTTTACTAAAATTCTCTTTAGTATCAAGACTATAGTCAGGATTACAGACAACAAATTTTACTATAAAACATACAACATTCTAGACTAAAGGCCCGACTATGGACTGACTGTAGACCGGACAATGTTCTTAGAATATAATTTTTCAAAAGGGAATTCTACGAGTTAAAAATGGAACATTTCAAATCTGATCTCTTATTCAGTAGCTTTGTTGCTTGTTAGGCCAACTAATTAAATCATTATTTCAAGTCCTCTTTTTGTTGCAAACAAAGACACTACTTATTTTAGTTAAAATCTTTAAGAAAAAATCTTATTTAACGACAAAACTTTACGACTTTATTTGACTTGCAACATGACTGCTGCATGCAGGCCAAAACCGACAAAAACAAAATCCTTATCTATGTTAACAGATCTACTGTTAAGGACAACGATTTTTTTTCTTAGTTTTTTTTTTTATGGGAAGCTTCCTTTAATTGGCAGAAAATAAACCGAGTGACAAAGATAGCAAGATAGAGAAAGAGCGAAAAAGAGTCTCTAAATAAAATACAATTAAATTTGGCTTAATAAAGTGAAGTAAAACCAAAAACTGCAACCGCGTTTAAGATTGTGATCAATACAGCAGCTGTGACATAAAAATTACTTGGAGTTCATGTCCAACAAAAACGACCAACCATAAAAGGAAAGTAGTAGCAAGAAAAAAACAAGGTGGGGCAAACAAATTCATTATGGTCAACTGTAGCAAATAAAGGCATGAACTTTAAATATTAAAGGTAAAGGAAAGAAATAACTAAACATACAAAAATTAATTAAGTTCTTTTTTTTTGGGCTGATCAAAAAAACAATCCTTTTAAAGTTTAAAGACTTCCACTTTAATATAAATTGCTTTAACCATTAACAATATTATTAATTGTTTATTTATCTTCTTTAATAATATAAATTAAACATACAATTTTAAACCCCTTACAATCACCATACGAGCAGCCAGAGTTTTCTTTATTCTAATCAATAAAACATCTTGGCACAACACCTGTCATATGTTGCCATACATACTTCATGCTCTCCATGATCATAAATCATTTTCATTAAGCAATTTCCTTATACTCCATATGATTCCAAGTACTCCTTTTTAACTCACATTGACAACCATTAATTGATAAAAATCTTGAGCTGGAAAATACTCACAATACAGAATGAAAATGAAAATCTAAAGCAGGTGATTATAATGGTGTGTTAACAAACTCAATATCAGTTTTATATTAATGTAGGTACTCTATTCGATACCACTCCAAACATCCCCCCACTGATGTCATTTATTAAAACCTCAACAACCTAATACCAGCAAATATGTTTATTCCTTTCAAACATATTTTTCTTGTTGTGATAAGTATTACGAAGTGAAATTGGTTGTTTGGCTAGTTGGTACCACTCTTACCAACAACCTACAACAGTGAAACCGTCTAATTAACAACCATTAAATTGATAAGACCTCACAGACCCAAAGAAATTTGTATATTTTTTGTTATTGTTGTTGTTGTTGTCGTCTTACAATTTAACCACTAACTAATGGTCATCACAGAGGAGAGTCCTTATGGAAATTTTTATAGTGCTGCTTGCTGTTTAGATTGGTTCGTACTTACCTTTTGCTGATTACATGGGGAGTAGATTTTGTCCTGTTCTGTTGGATTTCCGTAGGTCTTTTTTTTACAGAGAAACATGCTGTTCCTTGTGGAGTTTTGGTGTGCTGCTCATTTAAAAAGCCATGCTGGCATTTGCATGTCTTTGGCATGGATACACCATTTCTAGACAATAAATACTCCTTATCCTAATCACGTATACTACAGACCATAAACTAGAATATAGACTAAACTCTAGTCCACAGGCTAGACCAAAGTCCAGACTATAGTTCAGCATATAGACTAGAATATAGTCCAGTCAATAGACTAGACTTAATCCAGACTATAGACTAGAATATAGTCCAGAATATTGACTAGACTATAGTCCAGACTATAGACTAGACTATAGTCCAGACTATAGACTAGACTATAGTCCAGACTATAGACTAGACTATAGTCCAGACTATAGACTAGACTATAGTCCAGACTATAGACTAGACTATAGTCCAGACTATAGACTAGACTATAGTCCAGACTATAGACTAGACTATAGTCCAGACTATAGACTAGACTATAGTCCAGACTATAGACCAGACAATAGACTAGACTATAGACTATACAATGCAATAGAATATAGACTAGACAATAGCCCAGACTAAAGATTAGACTATAGACTAGACAATAGTCCATATAGACTAGATAATAGTCCATGTAGACTACATTATAGTCCATATAGACTACTTTATAGTCCAGACTACAGTCTATCGTCCAGACTATAGACAATAGTTCAGACTATAGACTACAGTCGATACTATAGACTATAGTCCACAATATAGACTATAGTCCAGACTATGGACTATAGTCCACACTATAGACTATAGTCCACACCATAGACTACTCTATAGTCCAGAATATAGACTAGGCTATAGTCCTATAGTCCATACTATAGACTAGACTATAGTCCAGACCATAGACTAGACTATAGTCCAGACCATAGACTAGACTATATTCCAGACTATAGACTAGACTATAGTCCAGACTATAGACTAGACTATAGTCCAGACTATAGACTAGACTATAGTCCAGACTATAGACTAGACCAGGGGTCGGCAAACTTTTGAGTCTGAAGAGCCAAAATTTACAGTTTACAAAACATTGGTTTTAAAAGAGCCACAAAATGTTTGTTTATTAAAACATTACAAATACTTTATGAATTCACTTCAAAAACATATCTTTTGTTTAATTATCTACAAGACGATTCTGCAAGGAATCTTTCTTATAGATTTTTCATTTCAAAAATATATTTTTTGTTTAATTATCTACAAGACGATTCTGCAAGGAATCTTGCTTATAGATTTCTGACTACAAACACTTTTAGAATTTTTATGGGTCATTCGAATGGGTTTTTTAACACTTGTTATATAAATATATAACAGTTTATTAGAGTGGAGCGACAGTGATATAATTAGGCAGCAATCGAGATAAAGTTTTGCACAAGTTTTTTTATACAAACAGAAATTATACTGTGATGTATTGCGGACGTTGAACCATAATTGACCAACCCCAATATAAGGTTCCATTCAGAAAATTACTCTAACGATCATAATTGACTTAACAGTAGCAGTATAGAGACGAAATTCGACATAAATAAGTTGTATAAGAACAAAAATCTATCTTCCAAATTTGATTTTAACACTCATAACTGGCTTAATAATGGCAAATTTATGACGAAATTCAACACAAACAGGAACAAAAATCACTTTACTAAATTTGGTGACGATCGGCTTATAATTGATCCTACCCCCCATATTAGATCCCCATTAGAAAATGACACTATCGCTCTTAAGTGACTTAATAATAGCAGTAAGCGACGAAATTCGACACAACCAGGTTTTATAAGAACAAAATCTCTCGACCAAATTTGAAGACGATCGGAACATAATTGACTAGTCCCCTTATATAAGGTCTACTTCAGAAAATGACTCTAACGCTCATAACTGATTTAATAATATCATTGTTGACCATACACCCATATAAATTCCTCTTCAGGAAATGTTTAACGCTCAAAACAGGGTTAATAATAACAGCATAGTGGTGAAATTCGTCATAAGTTTATAAGAACAAAAATATCTGTACCAAATTTGATGAGGATGGATTCAAAATTGACCCTTCCCCCCATATGGAGTCCACTTTCGAAAGTTCCGACATACAACAAGTATAGTGATGAAAATCAACACAAACAAGTTTTATAGGATCCAAAACTTCATTACCAAATTTTGTAAGGATGGGTCCTTAATACGCTTTCTGGTCCCTTATTTATAGCCAAAAATTTTATGTCAAAAATATATCAATCTTTCATAGATTACTGTCATTAAAACGTGCAATATATAAAAATTTATAATTTTTTGCACCTTTTTATAAAAAAAAAAAAGATTAAAGTTTAAAGTTTTGAGATAGACTAAGTTTTTAGTATTTAACTGTATCAAAATTCTCCACATTATTAATTAATTACTATATTTTAAATTTCCAAAATATATGTTTTAATTCGAAAAACACGAAAATTTCGAAATGTATGATCATGATTTACATCTTATCTAATGGCACCTCGTAGGATCACTGATATGATACCCCATTCGTTTATAGGGAACTTTTCAATTAACACTTTAAAGAACATTTTCTTACAATATTAACTTGTACATGGAACAAATTCAATGGGAGTGATAGGTTTGTATGGCTTTAGAAAGCTTGGATCATAACTTGTTGTTTAAAGTTTCAAAAATGACTCTAAATTTTCATTTGTTAGTTGGCTTTTTACCTAAATCTTCCAACTTGCTTTTAAACTTTGACAATTTTCCACAGCACAAAGCTTTACTTTTTAAATTGATCAACTGCATTTCTAGAGATCCAATACCAATTTTAAATGGCTCAATGAGGATTTAATCTCAAATGTACAATTTTAGGGGCAAATAAAAGCAAGGAAATGAGCGAAGAGCTAATTGTGTTCTTTCTTTCTCACTCAAAAAGTATTTGTTTTTGTTTTGTTCATGTACAGAACGATTAAGCAAAGTTAAAAAGTTTTGTATATTGTAGAAACGTTTGCGAAGTGTTTTGTTAGTTTTAATACATTGCTCGATTCGGAAAGATTTTAAAATATGCACACAAATATTTTTTTATAAAATAAATAAAATGTGTGTATGAAACTAAAGAGCCACAGCTCCACATCCAAAGAGCCGCATTTGGCTCGCGAGCCATGGTTTGCCGACCCCTGGACTAGACTATAGTCCAGACTATAGACTAGACTATAGTCCAGACTATAGACTAGACTATAGTCCAGACTATAGACTAGACTATAGTCCTGACTATAGACCAGACTATAGTCCAGACTATAGACCAGACTATAGACCAGACTATAGACCAGACTATAGTCCAGACTATAGACTAGACTATAGTCCAGACTAAAGACTACACTATATTGCAGATTGTAGACTCTAATCGAATCTACGATATAAGACAATGCTATAGTCCAGACTATATATAAGCTAAACCTTACGTATAAGCTATACTATACTATACTATACTATACTATACTATACTATACTATACTATACTATACTATACTATACTATACTATACTATACTATACTATACTATACTATACTATACTATACTATACTATACTATACTATACTATACTATACTATACTATACTATACTATACTAACTATATACTATACTATACTATACTATACTATACTATACTATACTATACTATACTATACTATACTATACTATACTATACTATACTATACTATACTATACGATACTATACTATACTATACTATACTATACTATACTATACTATACTATACTATACTATACTATACTATACTACTATACTATACTATACTATACTATACTATACTATACTATACTATACTATACTATACTATACTATACTATACTATACTATACTATACTATACTATACTATACTATACTATACTATACTATACTATACTATACTATACTATACTATACTATACTATACTATACTATACTATACTATACTATACTATACTATACTATACTATACTATACTATACTATACTATACTATACTATACTATACTATACTATACTATACTATTACTATACTATACTATACTATACTATACTATACTATACTATACTATACTATACTATACTATACTATACTATACTATACTATACTATACTATACTATACTATACTATACTATACTATACTATACTATACTATACTATACTATACTATACTATACTATACTATACTATACTAATACTATACTATACTATACTATACTATACTATACTATACTATACTATACTATACTATACTATACTATACTATACTATACTATACTATACTATACTATACTATACTATACTATACTATACTATACTATACTATACTATACTATACTATACTATACTATACTATACTATACTATACTATACTATAATACTATACTTACTATACTATACTATACTATACATATACTATACTATCTATATACTATACTATACTATACTATCTCTACTATACTATACTATACTATACTATACTATACTATACTATACTATACTATACTATACTATACTATACTATACTATACTATACTATACTATACTATACTATACTATACTATCTAACTATACTATACTATACTATACTATACTATACTATACTATACTATACTATACTATACTATACTATACTATACTATACTATACTATACTATACTATACTATACTATACTATACTCTACTATACTATACTATACTATACTATACTATACTATACTATACTATACTATATACTATACTATACTATACTATACTATACTATACTATACTAACTATACTATACTATACTATACTATACTATACTATACTATACTATACTATACTATACTAACTATACTATACTATACTATACTATACTATACTATACTATACTATACTATACTATACTAATACTATACTATACTATACTATACTATACTATCTATACGATACTATACTATACTATACTATACTATACTATACTAACTATCTATACTATACTATACTATACTATACTATACATACTATACTATACTATCTATACTATACTATACTATACTATACTATACTATACTATACTATACTATACTATACTATACTATACTATACTATACTATACTATACTATACTATCTATACTATACTATACATACTATACTATACTATACTACTATACTATACTATACTATACTATACTATACTATACTATCTATACTATACTATACTATACTATACTATACTATACTATACATACTATACTATACTACTATACTATACTATACTATACTATACTATACTATACTATACTATACTATACTATACTATACTATACTATACTATACTATACTATACTATATACTATATATGTATATACCGAAGTGTATATCAGATTGTTTTTGACTTTGTCATTGCTTTTGAAAAATGTATTTCATTCTTGGAAATGGTGTCTTTCATATCATTTACCAACGACTAAATGTTTGTATGTTTGTAACAAGGTCTTGCATAAATTAATTAAACAAAAACCTTAATGGACATGATATCAGTAGAAATTTTTCTCTTTGACGTTGTTTTATATCAAAAATACTTCCACGCAATATTTTCATATTTGTAAACAGAAATAACTTAACGCAATTTGTTTTTAAAGTTCCTAAGTTAATTTTTCATATAAAGAAAACTACCACAAGAAATTTACGGAAAATTTCTGAATGTTTCCCCTAAAAAGAGTTAAAATTTGTAATTGAGAACTATAAAATTAAAGAAAATTGTTTTATTATGCAAAATAAATGAACCTCTTAATAGGCAATACATATTTTTAAAAAGGAAAATATTAATATATAAGAAATTTTCTTTAATTTAGTAAAACTAATTTGGGGGATTTTCGTCATTCTTCATAAATTTTTATTTTTATTTTTGAATAATTAAACTCTTTCTTTTTGTTTTCTTATCTGATCATTAATTAAATAAAATAATATAAATGAGTTTAACGTATAAGTTAATTAACCCTTTTTTAAGGAAGACTATTTTAAAATAATTTGTTTTGAAAATGTTAAGAAAACAAATGTCAAAAAAATGCAAGAATTTTTTTTTTAAACAGCGATAAAATATACAGGTGTCAATGTTTATCAAACTACCCCCTCTCTCTATCTCTGTCACTCCACTAACTTACACTAATACCTATTTATGCACTTGCTAGACATAGTCTAAGAGTCAAAACATTCAGATTTAAATCAACTCATTATTATTATTTATGAATCCTAAATAACATTGACATAAGCAGCAACAACATGCTGATAATGACAATGATAATGATGAGAGGATTTTGGGTAGAAAAAAGCATAAAATTGTTACTGTATAGAGTTTATTTGTTGTTGTTTCAGTTTAAATTCTTTCGACTGGCATTCTTTGGCAGAAAGATCTGTTGAAAAGATAAAACCAAGACAAAACTAAAGCTGTCAGTTTCTTTTTACTTTTTTTCTCTCTTTTTCCAGTTTGTTTCTGTATCTTAACCTGTATCAACACTAATCAAGAGCCATAAGATACTGATGATGATAATGATTATAGTTGTAGCTATGATGCAATAGATTCAAAACCCCCACCAGTTTTAACAGTTTTTCTTGAAGAATTCCTTATAAAATTGTTGTTGTTATTTATTTACACTCTTGTCGTATTTACTGCATTTTGTTTTGTCTTTCTTTGTGAGATTCTTGTGTTTGACATTGTAAGAAATTGTCATCATTGTCGTTTCGGTTTCGAAATGATTAGAAAAACTCAGCGGGTTGCCTCGAGAAGGTCAGAGAACTTTTATTTTTTTCGTTTTCATTTTGTGTGGACATTATAAGTTGAGATCGTTAAAATGATTCATTGATAATGAAAACAAAACAACTGTCAAATGGCGCCTAGTATTTTGACAGTATTTTTAGGGATTGTTTTTAAAATTATTTGTGTATTTATTTTAATTACAGTTTAAAAAGACAAAATTAGTATTTTACTGATGAGAAAATGAGATTTAATGTTTATAAATTTTTCTAAAATCAAATAGGTTTACAAGAGTCAGATTTGTCTGACAATTGTTATAAATCAGCCTAAATACCCTGCTTTGCTGCATTTCCTAGACTCAATACTAAACTTGCCCTCTACACCCTTGAAATCAACAATCTGGCAACCACATTTGCTTATTTACATTTTCTAATCATCCCCTTCTTTAGTTGTTATTTTCTCGTGGTTGCATTAAAAACGTCATTAAATTGCTGGTCATTTTATTAATTAAATAAATATATTTAAAGTGTGATTTTAATAAAGAAAAGTGCATAATATTATAATTAAATTAGTAATGTTTATTAATTTATGCAATTTGTGTAAAAAAATATTGGTAATATGCGTGCAAATTAAAAAGAAAATAAGGTGTGAAAAAAGAAGATAAAAAGCAAGTGTCATCGTTTTATTTACTTGAAGCTTTTAATCGTATTAACACATTGTTGTTGTTCCTGTTTGGCATTTTTATAATATCGTAAGTCTTCGTATTATTTTTTCTTTCTTTTTTGTTTTTGATTATTTGTCAGGCTTAATTTAGCTAAAGCATTTCATATTAATTGTTATTGTTGTGCTTTGCAAGTTTTTAAATGAGAATTACTATTCTAGAGTTTTTTTGTTGTTTCTGTCATTAGTGTTGCATTAAGAAATTAATTTATCACTGCTCTGTTATTGAAGAGAGTGTGTATTATTTAAATGAAAAATACAATCGCAATTTCCTCTAGAACTTTTCAAAAATTTTTATGATCCTAAGGAACTTTTAAAGATATAGTTTAGTCTATAGACTAGAATATAGACTAGACTATAGTATAGTCTATAGACTATAGACTACAGACTACAGACTAGACTAGACTATAGACTAGACTATAAACTAGACTATAGACTAGACCATAGACTAGACTATAGACTAGACTATAGACTAGACTATAGACTAGACTATAGACTAGACTATAGACTAGACTATAGACTAGACTATAGACTAGACTATAGACTAGACTATAGACTAGACTATAGACTAGACTATAGACTAGACTATAGACTAGACTATAGACTAGACTATAGACTAGACTATAGACTAGACTATAGACTAGACTATAGACTAGACTATAGACTAGACTATAGACTAGACTATACTAGACTATAGACTAGACTATAGACTAGACTATAGAGACTATAGACTAGACTATAGACTAGACTATAGACTAGACTATAGACTAGACTATAGACTAGACTATAGACTAGACTATAGACTAGACTATAGACTAGACTATAGACTAGACTATAGACTAGACTATAGACTAGACTATAGACTAGACTATAGACTAGACTATAGACTAGACTATAGACTAGACTATAGACTAGACTATAGACTAGACTATAGACTAGACTATAGACTAGACTATAGACTAGACTATAGACTAGACTATAGACTAGACTATAGACTAGACTATAGACTAGACTATAGACTAGACTATAGACTAGACTATAGACTAGACTATAGACTAGACTATAGACTAGACTATAGACTAGACTATAGACTAGACTATAGACTAGACTATAGACTAGACTATAGACTAACTATAGACTAGACTATAGACTAGACTATAGACTAGACTATACTAGACTATAGACTAGACTATAGACTAGACTATGACTAGACTTAAAATTGTGAACTGCTTTTCGACAATGGCTTTAACTTTAGTTATTTTCTTTCTTGGAAAATTGAGTAAAGAACTGGTTCTAGAACGAGTGCGAGTATATAGAGTCCTCAAAATTTATTATGAATGCGACAATTCCGGTTGAAAATTATTGTACACGTAAATAGTTATGCAACTAATACGGTTATTTATTTTTTAGAACCAAAAAATCATTAATATTAAATCAAAATCTGCAAAAACAATTCCTTTTAAGATTCAACAGACATGTAAATTGATTCTACAACTTTACTAGTTTTATTCTTTTAACACACATTTCCAAACACAGGCTCTAAAATAAATAAACTGTTTAGCGTAAAAAGGCCGCGTTAAAAAGAAGCCGCCTCCATTAAAATAAAACGCCAAAGCAACTTATCAAAATCTAAAGTATACACAGATGTAAGAAACGAAATTGATCATTATAAGGAAAAACAAACTAATTCAATTTTTAAAATTTTCAAAAGTAAAACTATGGGTGCCTTCGATAGGTTATTTTTCAGTGTTCTAGTCTGTCAGTCTGGAGATCGTGCTTCGATTCCTACCAGCGACTCTGATTAGGGAGCTCAGAATAGGCCCGATAGTGGTCTAGGAGTATTTCTTCGGATTTTATGTAATATACATCCTCCTTTCAAACTCTCTAACTATGTCATCCAAAAATTCAATATTTAACGTATTTTCCAAACTGACTTAAGTCCTTTTACCCTTTAACTGCCACCACACGAAATCCCTACTGATCGCCAAAACAACATTTAGTGTCTGCGGTTGAAAAAATAAATAACAACAACAAACTGTTGAAAGTTTTTTAAAGCAATATTTTCCAATTGATTTCATGCTACAACAAGCTTAAGACTTATTGCTTCAATAGGTTTTTAGGCACTTGATGGACGAAGGAAAAAGAATGTTGAAAAAACCTGCGAACTTCATCTTTAAAGGGAAACTTCTTTTCCAGATCTTTTTGGTTTCTTTCAATAAGTTACGCCAACGGCAGTCTTTCGATTTTTTTTTTTTTTGATGCATAAAAAATCAACCACCAGATATGATGACGTTGATCTCTTTCAATTGAATTATTTTGTACAATGAAAAGGGTTACGATCTTCTTTTCTTTAACAGTGATGGAAGTTTTATTAAGGGTGTGTTGTGAAATCTGGATTTGTATTGGTTTCGAAAAACATTTAAAATTTCTAAAATTTGTATTTAAGTTTCTCTGATCTTTTGAAATGCTACACTGCTCCTTATTAAATTTCCCTGAGTGTATTATATCCATGGATTACTGCAGTATTTTATAAAGGGATCCTTTTACTTTAATCCGCATTGTCTGTGAGTTTTTCTCTTAACGGTGGTATATGCATACGTATTGATCTTCTTCTTCTTTTTGATCATCGTTTTCGTTTATACATGTTTGAATTAATCGAAGTGATATTTTGCTTGTTTTAAATTCAATTTTCCTTCTAAAGTTACTCTTTTTTCTTCATCTGCGGCTGTTGTATGTTTTTAAGACTTATTCGTGCGTTTATCGACTAAAAGTGTTTTTTACTTGATCCCGCCGCCTTTTAAGTAAAGACATTGTAGTTTTTTTCGTATTGACTTTTCTTTGGGGTTTTATAAAAGTTTGTTAAACACAGCATTGTTGTTTTTTTGTTGGTGTACTATTTGTTTTTCTTTGTTTTTTTTTTTTCCTGTGATCATGTTATTTGTTTAAATATCCCGCAGCGTTTGTTGGTTTAGTTTTCTTTTGACTTATTTTGTTTTATCCTTGCAATTGCAAGCTCTTGTGGAAAATATAAATATTCCCTAAATGAACTTTTTGATGCGTAATGACATGAGTTGTAGGCGAAAAATACTTTTTTTATGTGGATTATTTATTGATAATGATGATTTTGACTATAGGATTTCTTTTCGATTGGAATGAAGTTGAGTTTATTCATTTAAGGCAAGTAATTTTTTTATTATACCCACATATTTTCGCAAAATATTTGTTTGTGCAGCTAAAATTATTCGATTTTAATAATGGCAACATTGTAGTTAAATGTTCGTTGAAATAAATTATTGATTAATGGAAATTGTTTTTAAAAGAAATAGCAAATAGTTGATTTAAAGAGAATATTAAAAAAAGTATTATGGGAAAGTTATTTTACATTCCATTTTCAGCAGTACGTGTTCCAAAAAGCCTAAAATTTGTCCCTCTCTAAAAAACGTATTTATGTTAAAAAAGAAAAAAAGAAAATTCTTGCTTCAATATAAAATCATTTCAAGGAAATCCGAGTACATAGTTCATTGTTTGGGCAGACATGCATATCTGAGACCATGAGCACTACAGCTTTATAGCAGAACAACATTTAGCTTTAGGCGAATTGCCCCAAGGACACGTCATCAGGATATACAGCACACATTGGCAGGCTATACGCAAACATCGCACGTGCCCGATCGCATGCCAGACACAGAATTTTTCATTGACTTTGAGCCCAGATATAATACTAATGTCTATATAAGATCAACTTCCCGTAAGATACCGTTGCTATACGATTGGCTCTAAACTTTGGGATAAAACGGGCCGGGGTTTCTACTAAATGTGGCGTCAACAGACATTCCAAAGGAAATTAAGGTGATAAGGTTCTGTCGAAGACTATAAGATAGACTTAACCGAAAACTTTTCTAGAGGTAGAGGAAGAACTCGAGGTATTACTATATAAATTCTACGAACGGGTTCGGATGAATGAATAGAATAAGAAGAGAACACTTTCATTGTCATTGTCGCGCTTTAGATCCAATCAATGTTATTCTAGATATTACATACCTCAGGAACACTAAATTCTAAGCAATTATGTCCAGGAAACGGAACAAAACTTCGTGAAGCATTACCAAGTTTTTTCCCGCCAAAATTTTCCATGTAAAGGAACTCTCAACAGGCCCGATATACTATATTTTCCTATCAACCTTACATAACCATGAATTTTTGGAAAAAAAAAACATTTTTTTTTTTTTTTGGACAGACCGAAATCTTTAACAATTCTATCTTTTCTAAACATGCTTTTGAGAAGTAGGTTAGGTTTGGTTGATAGGAAGATGTATAGTACATCAAATCCGAAGAAATACACCTAGACCACTATCGAGCCAGTTGTGTGCTCCTTTTCATAAAAAAATGTTTACTGAGTAAATTATTTTTCAATGTTCAGAAACTCAGTTTTCTGGACGTAATTTCTAAGAATTTTCCAATCACTGTTAGTCAGGAATAGTTATTTCCGGAATAACATCATTAGATCTAACATCTACGAATGCCTGACAGTGGCAAAGAAAGTGTTTCAGAGTTTCTCTGTCCTCTTCACATGCTCTACATTCGCCTGAATTCGCACGGCCAATTTTGTCCACCGTTTTATTATTCCAAGAGGCCTTATGAGATTCTCTCACCCATATTTTTAATTCAGCTTTTGTTGCGTCGAATGTTTTTGCGTTTGTCAGGTTAACTACCTCGAGCTCTCTTCCTTTTAAAGCTATTACATACATTCGCCCTTTCGTTGCCGACTACTCCCGAGTAACCTGGTACCCATATAATGTAAACCTTACCTCTGGGGAGTATTCAGTTAAAGCTTTCTTACGATCCAATACAGTCTAATTGCCTTCTGGCTGTCGGTAAATATATTAACGGATGTGAGCGCCATATTTATTCTAATCCAATTTACACATTCCGTTATTTCTCGGACATCTGCCTGGAAGCTTGTGTTATGATGAGGTAAACGGTGGTATATTTCAGTTTCTGGGTCTTCAATATAGAACCACAGCCTCACTTTATCCCCCAATTTAGAGCCATACGTGTAACAACGGATTCCTATTGGTATTTTCTCTAGTTTACATCTTGACCAAGACATTCTATCTGGGATCAGCATTTCAAAGTTTTCGACATATTCTGTGCTTGGCATGTGATCAGGTATGTCCGATGATTGTGTATAACCTTCCAAATTGTTCAGTTTTTACATTGATGACGTGTCCGCTTTTGGCCAGTTCACGGAGTACCTTTTTGGTACTTTTTCTATCTTCAAAACGTACTTTTTGAATTTTCAATAATATTAAATAATGCATATAGAGCCCGAAGTACGTGAAAACACTTTTTGGTACTTTTTCCTTCTTCAAAAGGTACTTTTTGAATATCATATAATATTGAACCTAGAAACATTTAATTGAACATTTTGAGTTCTAAGTTAATGATAATCTGTAGGAAAGGATTCTTGGTACTTTTCTGATCTATGAGAGGTACTTTTAACACATCATGGTGAAGGGTATATACTTGTTAATTATCATATTTCACCACATTCTAAACGCTAAAACGTTGTCCAAAGTTTTTCCAAATTATATATGTTTTTTAAACAGGATTGGTCTTTTATTTTTGAATGTTATCATCAAATAAAAAATTCCTAAGATCTTAAAAATGTACCCACAGAAAGAGTGCAATCAAAACATTTAAAATTTTCTTTCATATTTTTCAATAAAAACATTAATTTTAATAGCAAATAAAAAATCTTCAATAGCGAAATATGACAAGATCATTTAATAGCACAATCATTTAAAAAATACAAAGTATAAACACAGTCAAAGACCCCCTAAGGTTTGTTTTTTTGCAAAGATTTTTAAATTCGAAAAAAACTAATAAAAAAGAAACGAAAAACAATTTGATGAATGAAATTTTGGTGTGTTAGACGTTGAAAAGCAATCAAAGAACTTTAAACAGGTTCATTAAAAAGCAAATTTGCAATATAATGAACAAAAAAAGGGTGCACTAAGGATTCAGCATGACAGGTTCAACAAGAAAAATTAAATTGAAATTTTATTCCTATTTATATTGTTTCAAGAAGCAAAAAAAAAAACGACATACTTTTTTGTTAACTTTTATTTATACCCGTAAGAATATTCTTGGCCTACTTGTTGGATGTTTGTTAGTTGGTTTGACATGTTGCTGCCACACAATGCGTGGCTAATTATAGGCGCACTGGCTGCTTGGTTGGTTGTTTCTCTGGCATTACACAATTCTTAATGAAAACCTTTGCTGTAGTTATTTAAACTTGAATATTTTTTACGAAATATATCAAACTCCTTAACAAGCTTTGCGTGTAAGATATATATTTTTTTTGTACTAACGAAAAAAAGTGTATAAAATAAAAATAAGTTTCAAAACTAAATCTGTCCATCAAGTCAAAGTCAAGACACTGAAATTGGGATTGGGTTTGGTTTGTTAAGTCACTAACTAACTAACGAAAGTTTTTGCTTAGATTTCTTATGCTGCATTGCATTTTGCTTTTTTTCTTTGTTCTTATTTTGTTAAACGAGTATCTTTCTTTCAAATTTATTTTATTTATATGATTATAAAATGAAAATGAAGGTTTTAACTGTCCAACATGACTTTTGTTAAAGAAATGCTTAACATGTGATGTTAATTGGACATGAGATGGAAAATTTAAATCAATTTAAAAGTTATTTTTTTCGAGATTTTTTTTTTAGTTCTTTAAAAATTTATGATTTTGTTCTTTAATCTCTGGCTTGTTACATTTATTCGTTCATTTTTATTAACAAGCTGACAATTAACAAAACTGAAAATTTAACATTGTAACCTTTTGGACTTTTTGGCTGTTGTTCTTCTTTTTTTTTGGTATTTTATAAATCAGCAGGTTTTATAGCTGCTACTACGTAGTTTAGCTATAATTGAGAAGGAGATATTTTTTGCATCAAATAATGTTCGTAATCAAAACTAATAATGGTCTACAATTAAGGCTATAGCACTCTCCATACTCATGAACTAGTTCAGTTCTAGTTCAGTTCTAGGCTATAGCACTCTCCATACTCATGAACTAGTTCAGTTCTAGTTCAGTTTCTAGTTCAGTTCTAGTTCAGTTCTAGTTCAGTTCTAGTTCAGGTTCTAGTTCAATTCTAGTCAGTTCTAGTTCAGTTCTAGTTCAGTTCTAGTTCAGTTCTAGTTCAGTTCTAGTCAGTTCTAGTTCAGTTCTAGTTCAGTTCTAGTTCAGTTCTAGTTTCAGTTCTAGTTCTAGTTCAGTTCTAGTTCAGTTTCTAGTTCAGTTCTAGTTCAGTTCTAGTTCAGTTCTAGTTCAGTTCTAGTTCAGTTCTAGTTCAGTTCTTCAGTTCTAGTTCAGTTCTAGTTCAGTTCTAGTTCAGATCTAGTTCAGTTCTAGTTCAGTTCTAGTTCAGTTCTAGTTCAGTTCTAGTTCTAGTTCAGTTCTAGTTCAGTTCTAGTTCAGTTCTAGTTCAGTTCTAGTTCAGTTCTAGTTCAGTTCTAGTTCAGTTCTAGTTCAGTTCTAGTTCAGTTCTAGTTCAGTTCTAGTTCAGTTCTAGTTCAGTTCTAGTTCAGTTCTAGTTCAGTTCTAGTTCAGATCTAGTTCAGTTCTAGTTCAGTTCTAGTTCAGTTCTAGTTCAGTTCTAGTTCAGTTCTAGTTCAGTTCTAGTTCAGTTCTAGTTCAGTTCTAGTTCAGTTCTAGTTCAGTTCTAGTTCAGTTCTAGTTCAGTTCTAGTTCAGTTCTAGTTCAGTTCTAGTTCAGTTCTAGTTCAGTTCTAGTTCAGTTCTAGTTCAGTTCTAGTTCAGTTCTAGTTCAGTTCTAGTTCAGTTCTAGTTCAGTTCTAGTTCAGTTCTAGTTCAGTTCTAGTTCAGTTCTAGTTCAGTTCTAGTTCAGTTCTAGTTTCAGTTTCTAGTTCAGTTCTAGTTCAGTTCTAGTTCAGTTCTAGTTCAGTTCTAGTTCAGTTCTAGTTCAGTTCTAGTTCAGTTCTAGTTCAGTTCTAGTTCAGTCTAGTTCAGTTCTAGTTCAGTTCTAGTTCAGTTCTAGTTCATTTCTAGTTCAGTTCTAGTTCAGTTCTAGTTCAGTTCTAGTTCAGTTCTAGTTCAGTTCTAGTTCAGTTCTAGTTCAGTTCTAGTTCAGTTCTAGTTCAGTTCTAGTTCAGTTCTAGTTCAGTTCTAGTTCAGTTCTAGTTCAGTTCTAGTTCAGTTCTAGTTCAGTTCTAGTTCAGTTCTAGTTCAGTTCTAGTTCAGTTCTAGTTCAGTTCTAGTTCAGTTCTAGTTCAGTTCTAGTTCAGTTCTAGTTCAGTTCTAGTTCAGTTCTAGTTCAGTTCTAGTTCAGTTCTAGTTCAGTCTAGTTCAGTTCTAGTTCAGTTCTAGTTCAGTTCTAGTTCAGTTCTAGTTCAGTTCTAGTTCAGTTCTAGTTCAGTTCTAGTTCAGTTCTAGTTCAGTTCTAGTTCAGTTCTAGTTCAGTTCTAGTTCAGTTCTAGTTCAGTTCTAGTTCAGTTCTAGTTCAGTTCTAGTTCAGTTCTAGTTCAGTTCTAGTTCAGTTCTAGTTCAGTTCTAGTTCAGTTCTAGTTCAGTTCTAGTTCAGTTCTAGTTCAGTTCTAGTTCAGTTCTAGTTCAGTTCTAGTTCAGTTCTAGTTCAGTTCTAGTTCAGTTCTAGTTCAGTTCTAGTTCAGTTCTAGTTCAGTTCTAGTTCAGTTCTAGTTCAGTTCTAGTTCAGTTCTAGTTCAGTTCTAGTTCAGTTCTAGTTCAGTTCTAGTTCAGTTCTAGTTCAGTTCTAGTTCAGTTCTAGTTCAGTTCTAGTTCAGTTCTAGTTCAGTTCTAGTTCAGTTCTAGTTCAGTTCTAGTTCAGTTCTAGTTCAGTTCTAGTTCAGTTCTAGTTCAGTTCTAGTTCAGTTCTAGTTCAGTTCTAGTTCAGTTCTAGTTCAGTTCTAGTTCAGTTCTAGTTCAGTTCTAGTTCAGTTCTAGTTCAGTTCTAGTTCAGTTCTAGTTCAGTTCTAGTTCAGTTCTAGTTCAGTTCTAGTTCAGTTTTAGTTCAGTTCTAGTTCAGTTCTAGTTCAGTTCTAGTTCAGTTCTAGTTCAGTTCTAGTTCAGTTCTACTTCAGTTCTAGTTTAGTTCGAGCCTATAGTTGAATCCAATGACCCGTTTATAGTCAGGCAAATGTTATTATCAGTCATGATTTTAAATGTTTTAATTAAAAATAAAAATTCAAAACTCATTAAAGCCCCTCCTGTAGCGTGTTGCAAACCAATTGTCCACTTCTTAATAAATAAATTTTCTATAAACTGTTAAAAATTTTTTGAATATAAATTTAAATGCAAAAATTAAACAGTGTATGTAACGTGTTAATTAATGTGCAACATTAAATGACTTAAAATGGGCACAACATTTCCAAACCGACAGACAACATTCAACAAAGCAATAACAAACAGCAGCAACAATTTGCATACAAAAGTCTACTTGCCACTCGGCCACTGCAACGACTACTTGTCATACGTTTTTTTTTTGTTTTTTGGTGGCGATTAAAATGACCATAAAATGGCAGCAATATTTAAAGTTTACTGTTGGTTGTTGGCTTTAGTTTCTTTATTTTTATACAGCAACATTTTTACACCGTTGTTGTTGCTGTTATTTAAAGATCATTGATGTTGTTGGGTATTAATTTAAATTTTACTATTTTAGTTTTTGTTTTATTTATCATTCACTCGTCTTCAGTTAAATTGCCACGCAATAATGTTGTTAATAAATTATGGCTAAAATGTATTCAAACATGCAACATTTTCCAACTAAATGAATGAATGGAAGACAGAACAGACAGATGAAAGAAAGAAATCAAGTTTGTCGTTTCTGTTAAAACTCTTTGGAACACCAACCAAATAGTAACAGTTTACATCCATAGCTGTGTTTAAACAAAAACATTTTCCAAGAATTCATCTCATAATAATAATAAGTATCGTATAGTTGGTTATTAATTAGTTGTTGTATTTGATCGATGAAATTAGATATTTTTGTTAAAATCAAATTTAGATTTTTTTCCTCCACTCATTTTAAGATAAGCCAACAAGAAACTCCATACTATGTTGGCATTTACCATGAAAATTTATTTAAAAAAAAAAAAACTTATTTATTGGTCATGTTGTGGCAGTATTGCAGTCGGTAACCCGTTCCATTGGAGCTATGATTCCTATGAATGACAGACGGTTAGTGTGTAGGTTGTGGTTGTCTGTTCATGCTAAAGGCGTTTAAGTCAGTTCGATTTAAAAGCAAATAGTTTTTAAAGACTTGGGAAAAATTATATCAAAATCAGGTTTTATTTTCTCGATATTAATTTAATGAAATTAACAAACAAAATGTTTCTTTAATTTACTAATAATGTGTTTTGTTTGGTTTTTCTTCTATTTTCAGAAATTTACTTGTTAAAGCAGGTAAGTTGGTAAAAGTTAATTATGTTTTATTGCTTGGTATTCTTTAATCAATGAAAAAATGTTAATTGTTGCAATTATCGACTTTGTAAGGATTCAATACAGTAAAGTCAGAAGATAAGGAAACATTTTGAATTTCTTTTTGGAATGAATATGATGAACGAAAGTAAAATTTAATTCCAAAATGCTT
Organism: Lucilia sericata; assembly: GCF_015586225.1. Taxonomy (NCBI): domain Eukaryota; kingdom Metazoa; phylum Arthropoda; class Insecta; order Diptera; family Calliphoridae; genus Lucilia; species Lucilia sericata. The sequence continues at coordinate 175,449 of NW_023994927.1, forward strand.
AGTTGATGACATCGAATCTATTGGATCAGAAAGGTTATTCTAACTATTAATTTTAACTAGTTTTAGCCTTTCGTAGTGATGAATATAAAAAGAATCAAATCAAGAACCAGACTTTTCCCATGAGCGACTGTTTCCCTAATTATCATTTACAGTGGGCAATATAACTATAAGTCCGAAAAACAACAAAATAAGTTGAATCAATTTTTTAACTTCATTTCATTTGTTGTTGTTAAAATTCTGAACTAGAACTAGACTAGAACTGAACTAGAACTGAACTAGAACTGAACTAGAACTGAACTAGAACTGAACTAGAACTGAACTAGAACTGAACTAGAACTGAACTAGAACTGAACTAGAACTGAACTAGAACTGAACTAGAACTGAACTAGAACTGAACTGAACTAGAACTGAACTAGAACTGAACTAGAACTGAACTAGAACTGAACTAGAACTGAACTAGAACTGAACTAGAACTGAACTAGAACTGAACTAGAACTGAACTAGAACTGAACTAGAACTGAACTAGAACTGAACTAGAACTGAACTAGAACTGAACTAGAACTGAACTAGAACTGAACTAGAAACTGAACTAGAACTGAACTAGAACTGAACTAGAACTGAACTAGAACTGAACTAGAACTGAACTAGAACTGAACTAGAACTGAACTAGAACTGAACTAGAACTGAACTAGAACTGAACTAGAACTAGAACTGAACTAGAACTGAACTAGAACTGAACTAGAACTGAACTAGAACTGAACTAGAACTGAACTAGAACTGAACTAGAACTGAACTAGAACTGAACTAGAACTGAACTAGAACTGAACTAGAACTGAACTAGAACTGAACTAGAACTGAACTAGAACTGAACTAGAACTGAACTAGAACTGAACTAGAACTGAACTAGAACTGAACTAGAACTGAACTAGAACTGAACTAGAACTGAACTAGAACTGAACTAGAACTGAACTAGAACTGAACTAGAACTGAACTAGAACTGAACTAGAACTGAACTAGAACTGAACTAGAACTGAACTAGAACTGAACTAGAACTGAACTAGAACTGAACTAGAACTGAACTAGAACTGAACAAGAACTGAACTAGAACTGAACTAGAACTGAACTAGAACTGAACTAGAACTGAACTAGAACTGAACTAGAACTGAACTAGAACTGAACTAGTAGAACTGAACTAGAACTGAACTAGAACTGAACTAGAACTGAACTAGAACTGAACTAGAATTGAACTAGAACTGAACTAGAACTGAACTAGAACTGAACTAGAACTGAACACTTACGAACTGAACTAGAACTGAACTAGAACTGAACTAGAACTGAACTAGAACTGAACTAGAACTGAACTAGAACTGAACTAGAACTGAACTAGACTGAACTAGAACTGAACTAGAACTGAACTAGAACTGAACTAGAAGAACTAGAACTGAACTAGAACCTGAACTAGACTGAACTAGAACTGAACTAGAACTGAACTAGAACTGAACTAGAAAACTGAACTAGAACTGAACTAGAAACTGAACTAGAACTGAACTAGAACTGAACAGAACTGAAACTAGAACTGAACTAGAACTGAACTAGAACTGAACTAGAACTGAACTAGAACTGAACTAGAACTGAACTAGAACTGAACTAGAACTGAACTAGAACTGAACTAGAACTGAATAGAACTGAACTAGAACTGAACGTAAAACTGAACTAGAACTGAACTAGAACTGAACTAGAACTGAACTAGAACTGAACTAGAACTGAACTAGAACTGAACTAGAACTGAACTAGAACTGAACTAGAACTGAACTAGAACTGAACTAGAACTGAACTAGAAACTGAACTAGGAACTGAACTAGAACTGAACTAGAACTGAACTAGAACTGAACTAGAACTGAACTAGAACTGAACTAGAACTGAACTAGAACTGAACTAGAACTGAACTAGAACTGAACTAGAACTGAACTAGAACTGAACTAGAACTGAACTAAACTGAACTAGAACTGAACTAGAACTGAACTAGAACTGAACTAGAACTGAACTAGAACTGAACTAGAACTGAACTAGAACTGAACTAGAACTGAACTAGAACTGAACTAGAACTGAACTAGAACTGAACTAGAACTGAACTAGAACTGAACTAGAACTGAACTAGAACTGAACTAGAACTGATCTAGAACTGAACTAGAACTGATCTAGAACTGAACTAGAACTGAACTAGAACTGAACTAGAACTGAACTAGAACTGAACTAGAACTGAACTAGAACTGAACTAAAACTGAACTAAACTGAACTAGAACTGAACTAGAACTGAACTAGAACTGAACTAGAACTGAACTAGAACTGAACTAGAACTGAACTAGAACTGAACTAAAACTGAACTAAACTGAACTAGAACTGAACTAGAACTGAACTAGAACTGAACTAGAACTGAACTAGAACTGAACAGAACTGAACTAGAACTGAAACTAGAACTGAACTAGAACTGAACTAGAACTGAACTAGAACTGAACTAGAACTGAACTAGAACTGAACTAGAACTGAACTAGAACTGAACTAGAACTGAACTAGAACTGAACTAGAACTGAACTAGAACTGAACTAGAACTGAACTAGAACTGAACTAGAACTGAACTAGAACTGAACTAGAACTATACTAGAACTGAACTAGAACTGAACTAGAACTGAACTAGAACTGAACTAGAACTGAACTAGAACTGAACTAGAACTGAACTAGAACTGAACTAGAACTGAATTAGAACTGAACTGAACTAGAACCAGAACTGAACTGAACTAGAACTGAACTGAACTGAAACTAGAACTGAACTAGAACTGAACTAGAACTGACTAGAAAACTGAACTAGAACTGAACTAGAACTGAACTAGAACTGAACTAGAACTGAACTAGAACTGAACTAGAACTGAACTAGAACTGAACTAGAACTGAACTAGAACTGAACTAGAACTGAACTAGAACTGAACTAGAACTGATCTAGAACTGAACTAGAACTGAAAAATTAAACACACTGTTGTGAGTGGTATATAAGATTCGGCAAAGACGAATATAGAAAGTTTATTTATCTTTATCTCTCAAAATATTCGTTTTCTGACTAATGGCAACCAATTAACATTTCTAAGACTTTTTAACTGACTCGGCTCTAACTATTCCCTCTTACATACGTATGAATGTGTGTAATATAACTTATGTATTTTCAAAATTGTACAAATAATTATTACTTTTATTAATTGTTTTTGAAATGTTTATAATATTTTGCCATCAAAGTTGCTATTTGAATTTTAATCAGCAGTTGCGTGTAAAAATATGTAAGCAAAATGTAAACGTTTCAAGTGTGTTGCTTAAGTCTTTTGTTTTCACGCGTTTTTTTCTCCGCTGCTCATTTTAATATAAGCAGTACGTAAAACACAATAAACATTTTTAAAATGACATAATTCAAGATAACTACCCTTAAGAAAAAAAAAAAAACAAACGAATAAAAATTATCATTTCCATAAAGAGATCAAGTCAACGCAAAGGTAGGAAAAAGAGGATGGACCCACTATAACAACAAACAACACGATGATTAAAAAACACGCAACCCTGTTAAATAAGAATAATGCATGAATATTCAAATACATACATATGTGTGTAAGTTGAAAAATATATTTAATATTTTTCTTTTGAGTTTTTGGCATAAAGTGTCTGTTAATGTATTTTACTATAATTTAATGATAATTGCAAGTTCTGCACAAATGTTGCTAATTTGCAAGGGCTTAATACATATAAATTCCACTACTTAGCATTTATCTTTAAACTAGACTTTAATTTATGAGGTTTTAAAAAGGGCACATGTTTGTGAAAAGGGCGATGGCATTAAAATGAAATGTTTTTAAATGCAAATATTTATGACAAATTTTGTTTAAATTATTTTATATAAATATTAAATTGAAAACGAAGAAAATAAGTAAAAGAAAAATATTTAAATTTCTTATTTATCAAAACCAAAGACGTTACAACTTTTCCAAATCATCAATATAGCCAAAGCAGTTATTTTGACTATTTTATGGCCCTAGAGTCTTGACAAACATGACGGTAATGTGTTGTAATGGCAACTGATTTTTCCTTGTTTTTCACTCTGTGTTGTAGTTGTAGTATTTGTAAAATAATCACTTTAATATATTTTGTTGCCTACTTAATGGCATTTGGTAGTGGCCGTTTAATGTCTTGTACAAGTCATCAAAAAAAGTAAATGGTCAATGTTTATTTTTTTTTTTTTCGAATTAAGTTTGTCTTAACATTTAAAATTGATTGGTAAATGACAGAAGTTGGTTGGCTGGTAAATTGGTTGTTGTAGAGCCAACATTATTTGTGATTTTATTGCCTCCAATCTGTTTGGGGCTTCTAGAAAACAGTGTAACAGAAACAGAAACTACTCCTCGTTCTTGTACACACTTTCATGTCAAGTCTTCATCACCATTCCCGTCTGACAATAATGATGATGATGGTTTGTGTGTGTTTATGCTTAACGCTGTGTTTAATTAGCTTTTGTGGCAGTTGAATGTTGATAACTGTTACGTTTTACAAGCCATATATTGTAAATTGATCGTTTCTTTATTTTTCCTCTACTTTCTGAATTTTTGTGATATCTTTTCTATCCATCTATGGTGTCTTGTTGTTATTGCTGTAACTTTATCTCTATCTGTTTGATTTTTATCATTTTACCTGTCATTTGCATACAAATACAACAAATACGCACTGAAATTGTTGATTTTAGTACCTTTGGCAAGTTGTTTTTCTTGTAAAATGTTCATAAAATATTTTAAAATATTGTCTGTTTTTGATCATTTTTGTATCGTGTAGATGTTACAAGAATGTTTAGTTTTTTTTTATTATGTGCTGTTGAGTTTGAAGTTTTTTTTCTGAAAGACGTTGGGTTTTTATCAGTTTGAAATAGTTTTCATTAGCAAAAACAATAATTGTATTAGTAGGAAAATAACTCTGAATTTTAAAAGTTATTTTAGGTAAAGATTCAAAGTTTTCATTAAAACAAGAATTAAAAATGTAATTTGTTTATTATTGATATTTAAGATAGGGATGTTTAACGAAAGTCATATAATGTGTATTTTTTTTTTTTGCTGTTTTTTGTAGTCTAGGCTATAGTCTAGTCTATTAGTCTTAGTCGATAGTCTAGGTCTCTAGTCTAGTCTATAGTCTAGTCTATAGTTCAGTCTATAGTCTAGTCTATAGTCTAGTCTATAGTTCTGTCTATAGTCTAGTACTATAGTCTAGTCTATCGTCTAGTCTATAGTTAGTCGTATAGTATTAGTCTATAGTCTAGTCTTATAGTCTAGTCTATCGTCTAGTCTATAGTGCTAGTCTATAGTCTAGTCCGATAGTCTAGTCTATAGTCTAGTCTATAGTCTAGTCTATAGTCTAGTCTATAGTCTAGTCTATAGTCTAGTCTTATAGTCTAGTCTATAGTCTTAGTCTAGTCTATAGTCTAGTCTATAGTCTAGTCTATAGTCTAGTCTATAGTCTAGTCTATAGTCTAGTCTATAGTCTAGTCTATAGTCTAGTCTATAGTCTAGTCTATAGTCTAGTCATAGTTAGTCTAGTCTAGTCTAAGTCTAGTCTATAGTCTAGTCTATAGTCTAGTCTATAGTCTAGTCTATAGTCTAGTCTATAGTCTAGTCTATAGTCTAGTCTATAGTCTAGTCTATAGTCTAGTCTATAGTCTAGTCTATAGTCTAGTCTATAGTCTAGTCTATAGTCTAGTCTATAGTCTAGTCTATAGTCTAGTCTATAGTCTAGTCTATAGTCTAGTCTATAGTCTAGTCTATAGTCTAGTCTATAGTCTAGTCTATAGTCTAGTCTATAGTCTAGTCTATAGTCTAGTCTATAGTCTAGTCTATAGTCTAGTCTATAGTCTAGTCTATAGTCTAGTCTATAGTCTAGTCTATAGTCTAGTCTATAGTCTAGTCTATAGTCTAGTCTAGTCTAGTAGCTAGTCTATAGTCTAGTCTATAGTCTAGTCTATAGTCTAGTCTATAGTCTAGTCTATAGTCTCTAGTCTATAGTCTAGTCTATAGTCTAGTCTATAGTCTAGTCTATAGTCTAGTCTATTAGTCTAGTCTATAGTCTAGTCTATAGTCTAGTCTATAGTCTAGTCTATAGTCTAGTCTATTAGTCTAGTCTATAGTCTAGTCTATAGTCTAGTCTATAGTCTAGTCTAGTCTGCTTAGTCTAGTTATAGTCTAGTCTATAGTCTAGTCTATAGTCTAGTCTATAGTATAGGTCTATAGTCTAGTCTATAGTCTAGTCTATAGTCTAGTCTATAGTCTAGTCTATAGCTAGTCTATAGTCTAGTCTATAGTCTAGTCTATAGTCTAGGTCTATAGTCTAGTCTATCGTCTAGTCTATAGTGAGTCTATAGTCTAGTCTATAGTCTAGTCTATGTCTAGTCTATAGTCTAGTCTATAGTCTAGTCTATAGTCTAGTCTATAGTCTAGTCTATAGTCTAGTCTATAGTCTAGTCTATAGTTAGTCTATAGTCTAGTCTATAGTCTAGTCTAAGTCTAGTCTATAGTCTAAGTCTATATAGTCTAGTCTATAGTCTAGTCTATAGTCTAGTCTATAGTCTAGTCTATAGTCTAGTCTATAGTCTAGTCTATAGTCTAGTCTATAGTCTAGTCTATAGTCTAGTCTATAGTCTAGTCTATAGTCTAGTCTATAGTCTAGTCTATAGTCTAGTCTATAGTCTAGTCTATAGTCTAGTCTATAGTCTAGTCTATAGTCTAGTCTATAGTCTAGTCTATAGTCTAGTCTATAGTCTAGTCTATAGTCTAGTCTATAGTCTAGTCTATAGTCTAGTCTATAGTCTAGTCTATAGTCTAGTCTATAGTCTAGTCTATAGTCTAGTCTATAGTCTAGTCTATAGTCTAGTCTATAGTCTAGTCTAGTCTAGTCTATAGTCTAGTCTATAGTCTAGTCTATAATCTAGTCTATAATCTAGTCTATAATCTAGTCTATAATCTAGTCTATAATCTAGTCTATAGTTTAGTCTATAGTCTAGTCTATAATCTAGTCTATAATCTAGTCTATAGTTTAGTCTATAGTCTAGTCTATAGTCTAACCTATATTCTAGTGTATAGTCTAGTCTATAGTCTATTATATATTCTAGTCTATAGTCTACAGTCTATTATATAGTCTAGTCTATAGTCGAGTCTATTGTCTAGTCTATAGCCTAGTCTATAGTCTGGTATAAAATCTAGTTTAGAGTCGTTACATTCATAAACGAGATCTTGGCCCTTTTTGGATTAATCCCAGTCACCAAACACTTCGCTAAACTCTACAAATTAAGATATTATATAATTCCAACAGCCAACGCTCGATAAAGTAATATTTAATAAAAACGAAGATATGTTTAGAATAAATAAATAAACCTCCTTTTTGTTATCTCTAAATCGAACTAAATATCTTAATGAAATAAATTCTCAACAATTGCAATTTTATGCAAATATTACGACTAATGAAATAAAACACCTGAATGAATTGCCAGCCCAGTCAACTAAATTCCAAACTAACTAAAGCTTTGAACTGACTTGTGGACACATAAAAATAAAAATGGTGAATGGAACGATATAAAAAAAAAACTAAGTTAAATTAAAGAAACGTATGACAACCTGACCACAACATAGTCGCACTCGAACGAACCACAAGTTGGCGACTTGAGCAATTAAAGCACACACCCGTAGAGTATGACGCGACGCCTGCGCCGTTGTTTAAGTCCAGAAAATAATTTTGTTTGTTTTAGTTTTTCTGTTTGGTTCCTCATTGTAGTACAACGTCGTTATTTGTGAGTTGTGTGGTTTTTAATGAGTTTAACATGTAATATTAAATTCATTTCATTTAATTTTTTCTTTTTTTTTTTTTTGTTTATAAACAATAATGAAAATGTATGTGTGAGGGTTTTTTGTCTTTAAAATATTTTATTTTCATTAAGTCAAGCTGTTCACAAAAAAAAGTTTCAACAAGAAGAGTGTGACTTTTTATTTATTCCCACACACACTAACAGCTTTAGCATCTAATGAATCGTGGGACGGACACACCAGCCGACCGACCACCAGTCAATTAAACAACTGTATGGAAAAAATAAATTTGTTTAATATTACAGTTTTGCTTAAACAGCAGGCTTTAACTTGTTTCTTTTCTTACCTTCAAATGGATGCTGTGAATTTAATTGTTTTCTTTTTTTTTTCATTAATAATTTTGCAAATGTTTTTTTTCACAGAAAAATACATCATTTTTTAATGAGTCCAAAAAAACCAAACATAATTTCCATTTATTAATATTCTGCTTCTTTTAAATAAATGTGTTACACATAAATTAGTTTTATTTAGTTCAAGTTTTTAAGTGCAAAAACTTACACGCCATATAAAACCATCATCAAACACAAAAAAAGGGATTTAAATGAATCGAAAACAGGTTAAATAAACTTAAGCCACTTTAGACCATCATCAGCCCCACCACCAACCAGCACCACTAACCAACAATATGAACAACAACAAAACAGGTGTTATCTCCGACATTAATGACTTGAACAAAACTAAATTATTGCATTAAATCCATTAAAATAATGCATTTTTAACTTGTTGAATGTTGGCCAAACAACGAATACAATAATAAATATGTAGTATATTGAACATTAATTTGATAAGGACCATTGAAATTTATAGGGATCTTTTAAGTTTGGTAATGGCTCGTTAAATGTGCTTTTATTGCGTTGAGTTGGTTGTAAGAACCTAATTTCGATGTTATATTAAACACTTTACTTTTAGTTATAAGATGGGAAAAAATGCGTAAATGGTTAAAAGTCTATACACATAACCGATATTTGGAGTTGGTTAAGGAAACTTATAATAATGCTTCGTGAGTAGCGTATATATATATATGTATATAATTTTATCATTCCGTTTGTAATTTCCATAATATAATCTTCCGATTCTGTAAAGTATATTTATTCCTAGTTCTTATAGATGGCTAAGTCCGTATGTATGTATGTTTGTTGTAATCGATTTTCTGAAGACCCCAGATATCTTCGGAACCCAAATTTTAAACAAATCTGTTAGATATACTTTCGAAAAGTTTCCTATCAGCAAAATCGGTTCATAAATAACGGAGATATGAGCAAAACTCCGAAACAACCTCTGAAAATTTCGAAAACAACAAGTAAGAGTGTAATATTCGACTATGCCGAATCTTATATGCCCACCATCAAGACGTACGTCGTAAATGGAATGTTACCCTATAAACATTAGGTTGATATTTGAAATAGGGCTTAAGTCAATTATGGACACATTCCTTTCGGATTAATAAAATATTAATTAAAAAAAAAACTATATTTTTGTCCAACTTTTAAACTATGAACATATATGGGCGCTCAATCGGGGTCAATTATAAAATTCGGAAAATAAATTTTGGCTTGTAAGAAATTTACTTCTGTATTTCGAATTTTATAGCACTACTCGTATTTTTAAGGCAGTAATGTGCGTTAAAGTCATTTTCTGAGGGGCGTCTTATATAGTGGTTAGGATCATTTAAGGTCTGATTCTTATAAAATTCGGTAGAGAAATTTGTGCTCGTAAGAAACGTACTTATGTCGAATTTCACTGCTATACTCGTCTTTTCAAGCCAGTGGTGAGTGTTAAAGTCATTTTCTGAGCGGGAGTAGAGTCAATTGTAGACCGATCCTCATAGAATTTGGTAGAAAGATTTTAACTCATAAGAAAATTGTCGAATTTCATCGCTATACTCTTATTATTAAGCCAGTATTGAGCGTTAAATTAATTTTCTGAAGAGTACCTTATGGGGGTTAGGTTAAGTTATAGACTGATCCTCATAAAATTCGGTAAAATAAGCTTATTTTTCAATTTAAACGTGTTTTAACACAGTTATAAGCGATTTTAGTTTCTTCAAGGTTTTCGGTCAAAATATTGATTTTTGAAGGGGAATATGAGTGATCACAAAATAAGCTTATTTTTCAATTTAAACGTGTTTTAACGAAGTTATAAGCGATTTTAGTTTCTTCAAGGTTTTCGCTCAAAATATAGATTTTTGAAGGGGAATATGAGTGATCATAAAATAAGCTTATTTTTCAATTTAAACGTGTTTTAACGAAGTTATAAGCGAATTTAGTTTCTTCAAGGTTTTCAGTCAAAATATCGATTTTTGAAGGGGAACATGAGTTATCACAAAATAAGCTTATTTTTCAATTTAAACGTGTTTTAACGCAGTTTTAAGCGCCTTCAGTTTCTTCAAGGTTTTCAGTCAAAATATCGATTTTTGAAGGGGAATATGAATGATCACAAAATAAGCTTATTTTTCAATTTAAACGTGTTTTAACGAAGTTATAAGCGATTTTAGTTTCTTCAAGGTTTCCGGTCAAAATATCGATTTTTGAAGGGGAATATGAATGATCACAAAATAAGCTTATTTTTCAATTTAAACGTGTTTTAACGAAGTTATAAGGGTTTTAAGTTTCATTAAGGTTTTCATTCAAGATATCGATTTTTGAAGGGGAATATGAGTGATCACAAAATAAGCTTATTTTTCAATTTAAACGTGTTTTAACGAAGTTATAAGCGATTTTCAAGGTTTCCGGTCAAAATATCGATTTTTGAAGGGGAATATGAATGATCACAAAATAAGCTTATTTTTCAATTTAAACGTGTTTTAACGAAGTTATAAGCGATTTAGTTTCATTAAGGTTTCCGGTCAAAATATCGATTTTTGAAGGGGAATATGAGTGATCACAAAATAAGCTTATTTTTCAATTTAAACGTGTTTTAACGAAGTTATAAGGGTTTTAAGTTTCATTAAGGTTTTCAGTCAAAATATCGATTTTTGAAGGGGAATATGAATGATCACAAAATAAGCTTATTTTTCAATTTAAACGTGTTTTAACGAAGTTATAAACGATTTTAGTTTCTTCTTCTTTTGGTCAAAATGTCGATTTTTGAAGGGGAATATGAGTGATCACAAAATAAGCTTATTTTTCAATTTAAACGTGTTTTAACGAAGTTATAAGGGTTTTAAGTTTCATTAAGGTTTTCAGTCAAAATATCGATTTTTGAAGGGGAATATGAGTGATCACAAAATAAGCTTATTTTTCACTTTAAACGTGTTTTAACGAAGTTATAAACGATTTTAGTTTCTTCAAGGTTTTTGGTCAAAATATCGATTTTTGAAGGGGAATATGAGTGATCACAAAATGAGCTTAATTCAATTTAAACGTGTTTTAACGAAGTTATAAGGGTTTTAAGTTTCTTCAAGGTTTTTGGTCAAAATATCGATTTTTTAAGGGGAATATGAGTGATCACAAAATAAGCTTATTTTTCAATTTAATCGTGTTTTAACGAATTTATAAGCGATTTTAGTTTCTTCAAGGTTTCCGGTCAAAATATCGATTTTTGAAGGAGAATATGAGTGATCACAAAATGAGCTTATTTTTCAATTTAAACGTGTTTTAACGAAGTTATAAGGGTTTTAAGTTTCAATAAGGTTTTCAGTCAAGATATCGATTTTTGAAGTGGAATATGAGTGATCACAAAATAAGCTTATTTTTCAATTTAAACGCGTTTTAACGAAGTTATAAGCGATTTTAGTTTCTTCAAGGTTTCCGGTCAAAATATCGATTTTTGAAGGGGAATATGAGTGATCACAAAATAAGCTTATTTTTCAATTTAAACGTGTTTTAACGAAGTTATAAGGGATTTTAGTTTCTTCAAGGTTTTCGGCCAAAATATCGATTTTTGAAGAGGAATATGAGTGATCACAAAATAAGCTTATTTTTCAATTTAAACGTGTTTTAACGAAGTTATAAGGGTTTTAAGTTTCATTAAGGTTTTCAGTCAAAATATCGATTTTTGAAGGGGAATATGAGTGATCACAAAATAAGCTTATTTTTCAATTTAAACGTGTTTTAACGAAGTTATAAGGGTTTTAATTTTCATCATGGTTTTCAGTCAAAATATCGATTTTTGAAGGGGAATATGAGTGATCACAAAATAAGCTTATTTTTCAATTTAAACGTGTTTTAACGAAGTTATAAGGGTTTTAAGTTTCATTAAGGTTTTCAGTCAAAATATCGATTTTTGAAGGGGAATATGAGTGATCACAAAATAAGCTTATTTTTCACTTTAAACGTGTTTTAACGAAGTTATAAACGATTTTAGTTTCTTCAAGGTTTTTGGTCAAAATATCGATTTTTGATGGGGAATATGAGTGATCACAAAATAAGCTTATTTTTCAATTTAAACGTGTTTAACGAAGTTGTAAGGGTTTTAAGTTTCTTCAAGGTTTTTGGTCAAAATATCGATTTTTGAAGGGGAATATGAGTGATCACAAAATAAGCTTATTTTTCAATTTAAACGTGTTTTAACGAAGTTATAAGGGTTTCAAGTTTCAATAAGGTTTTCAGTCAAGATAACGATTTTTGCAGGGGAATATGAGTGATCACAAAATAAGCTTATTTTTCAATTTAAACGTGTTTTAACGAAGTTATAAGGGTTTTAATTTTCATCATGGTTTTCAGTCAAAATATCGATTTTTGAAGGGGAATATGAGTGATCACAAAATAACCTTATTTTTCAATTTTAACGTGTTTTAACGAAGTTATAAGGGTTTTAAGTTTCATTAAGGTTTTCAGTCAAAATATCGATTTTTGAAGGGGAATATGAGTGATCACAAAATAAGCTTATTTTTCAATTTAAACGTGTCTTAACGAAGTTATAAGCGATTTTAGTTTCTTCAAGGTTTTCGGTCAAAATATCGATTTTTGAAGAGGAATATGAGTGATCACAAAATAAGCTTATTTTTCAATTTTAACGTGTTTTTAACGAAGTTATAAGGGTTTTAAGTTTCATTAAGGTTTTCAGTCAAAATATCGATTTTTGAAGGGGAATATGAGTGATCACAAAATAACCTTATTTTTCAATTTTAACGTGTTTTACCGAAGTTATAAGGGTTTTAAGTTTCATTAAGGTTTTCAGTCAAAATATCGATTTTGAAGGGGAATATGAGTGATCACAAAATAAGCTTATTTTTCAATTTAAACGTGTCTTAACGAAGTTATAAGCGATTTTAGTTTCTTCAAGGTTTTCGGTCAAAATATCATTTTGAATGGGGAATATGAGTGATCACAAAATAAGCTATTTTTCAATTTAAACGTGTTTTAACCAAGTTACTAAGGGTAATTTTCAGTTTCCTTCAAGGTTTTCAGTCAAATATCGATTTTTGAAGGGGAACTATGAGTCTATTCACAAAATAAGCTTATTTTTCAATTTAGACTGTTTTAACGAAGTTATAACGCGGCCTTTCCGTTTCTTCCAGTGTTTTCCAGTCAAAATATCGATTTTTGAAGGGAATATGAGTCATCAAAAATAAGCTATTTTTCAATTTAAACGTGTTTT